>NC_069502.1:640290998-640470803 GCF_027579735.1 Bombina bombina
TAGCTATAGAATCCCAATGCAATGATATGGTGAAACTACTGCATTAACATAACTAATATTGTTAGTTTGTTAATATACAGTCATAATATGTGTGAAAACAAACTTTACAAACAGAAAGAGTTTCTACCTTTATCTTAAAATGTGTTAGGCACATAGGAGAGGCTTTGAAGTTATAATACATCTATGTATTAAAATGCACAACATTTTTTTTATTTAAATATGAGCATTTGCATCTCCAGGAATGTAATGTATGATATCTGTAGAAAAGAAATAGAAAAATACAGTTTTAGAGTTTCCAAGAATGTCTCACCTGTCCTTTTGAAAAAGGAGCACCTATGACTCCAATTGCTTTGTTTGACTCTCCGCTCATGCTGGCTGCTGACTATTCTCGTCTGCAGTTCATCACCTCTGATACTCTCCTTTTATGCACTGGTGTTGTGTCACTATGAAGTGACCTAGGCTTTAAATCTCCACCCAGAGTTAGAAATAAGTTGTGCAATTTACTTCTGAAAGAAATCATGTGCTACAAACAAATGTTTATTTAATAAAAGATCACAGATTAAAACATGTAAAATTTAATTGTAACACTGTTCTTTTAAAGTTCCAAATATATATATATATACACAAGTGGATATATCTACACACCCCTGTTAAAATGTCAGGTTTCTGTGATGTAAAAAAATGAGACAAAGATAAATCATTTCAGAACTTTTTCCCCCATTAATGTGACCTATAAACTGTACAACTCAATTGAAAAACTGAAATCTTTTAGGTAAAGGGAAATAAAAAAATAATAAAAAAATAATATGGTTGCATAAGTGGGAACACCCTTAAACTAATATTCTATTACAGCACTCAGTCTTTTTGGGTATGAGTTTTTCAGCATGGCACATCTTGACTTGGCAAGATTTGCCCACTCTTCTTTGCAAAAACACTCTTAATCTGTCAGAATGCAAGGGCATCTCCTGTGCACAGCCCTCTTCAGATCACCCCACAGATTTTGAATTGGATTCAGGTCTCGGCTCTGGCTGGGCCATCCCAAAACTTTAATCTTATTCTGGTAAAGCCGTTCCTTTGTTGATTTGGATGTATGCTTTGGGGCGTTGTCATGCATAAAGATGAAGTTCCTCTTCATGTTCAGCTTTCTAGCAGAAGCCTGAAGGTTTTGTGCCAATATTGTCTGGTATTTGGAACTGTTCATTATTCCCTCTACCTTGACTAAGGCACCAGTTCCAGCTGAAAAACAGCCCCAAAGCATGATGCTGACACCACCATGCTTCACTGTGGGTATGGTGTTCTTTTGGTGATATGCAATGTTGTTTTTGCGCCAAACCTATCTTTTGGAATTATGGCCAAAAAGTTCAACTTTGGTTTCATCAGATAAGAACACCTTTTGCAACATGCTTTTGGGAAACTTCAGATGTGGTTTTGCAAAATTTAGCCGGGCTTGGATGTTTTTTTTTTAAGAAAAGGCTTCCGTATTGCCACTCTACCCCATAGCTCAGACATATGAAGAATACGGGCGATTGTTGTCACATGTACCACACAGCCAGTACTTGCCAGATATTCCTGCAGCTCCTTTAATGTTGCTGTAGGCCTCTTGGCAGCTTCTCAGACCAGTTTTCTTCTCGTCTTTTCATCAATTTTGGAGGGACATCCAGTTCTTGGTAATGTCACTGTTGCACCATATTTTCTTCACTTGATGATGACTGTCTTCACTGTGTTCCATGGTATATCTAATGCCTTGGAAATTCTTTTATACCCTTCTCCTGACTGATACCTTTTAACAATGAGATCCCTCTGATGTTTTAGAAGCTCTCTGCGGACTATGGCTTTTGCTGTAGGATGTGACTAACAAAATGTCAGGAAAGCCCTACTAGAACAGCTGAACTTTATGTGGGGTTAATCAGAGGCACTTTAAATGATGACAGGTGTGTACTGACTCCTATTTAACATGATTTTGAATGTGATTGCTTAATTCTGAACACAGCTACATCCCCAGTTATAAAAGGGTGTGCACACTTATGCAACCATTTTATTTTATTTTTTTTATTTTTATTTCCCTTTACCTAAAAGATTTCAGTTTGTTTATCAATTGAGTTGTACAGTTTATAGGTCACATTAAAGGTGGAAAAAGTTCTGAAATGATTTATCTTTGTCTCATTTTTTTACATCACAGAAACCTGACATTTTAACAGGGGTGTGTAGACTTTTTATATCCACTGGTATATATATACAGTATACACAATCGCCTTTTACGATTTAATCCTTTCCGCAATCTAAGAGCTGTGGTAAACTGGTTTTCGAAAATAAAAAGTTGCACAAAACACAAAAATACATTACAAAGTACACTTACACTATTAATCCCGAAACCGCCACCCTCCCACATGGCAAAGTAAATAAATAAAATATTCACCCTTTAATCCACCATCCCCACACACCACAAGCACTAATTAAAACTATTAACCCCTAAACTGCCAATGCTCCCACATCGCAAAGTACCTAAATAAACTATTAACCCCTAAACCTCCATCCACCACATCGCAAAGTACCTAAATAAACTATTAATCCCTAAACCGCCATCCTCCCACATCGCAAACACTAATTAAAACTATTAACACTAAACCGCCATCCCCCACATTGCAAAGTACCTAAATAAACTATAAACCCCTAAACCTCCATACCCCCACATCGCAAATTACCTAAATAAACTATTAACCTCTAAACCGCCATCCCCAGATCATAAAGTACATAAATAAACTATCCTCAAAACCCCTATAACCTAACACCCCCTAACTTAAACCAGTTTAAAAAAAACTCATAAATTAACCAAAAAAATCTTAACTACCGTAACATAAAACAAAAAAACTTACCTGTGAAATTAAATAAAAACCTTATCTTACCTTTAAAAATCAAAACCTAACATTACACAAAATAAAATAAATAACATTACAGAAAAAAAATTACACAAAAATAAAAAAAACTAACATTACAAAAAATAAAAAAATGAATTACCAAAAATAAAAAATGTAATCCTATTCTAATACCACTTAAAAAAAAAAACCAACAACCCCAAAATAAAAAATAAACCCTTGCCCTAAAGCGATCAGCTCTTTTGGTGAAACAAAACAAAACACTAACCACTTTAACATTACAACCAACCCCCCCAAAATAAAAAACATAACTAAAAACAACTAAATGACCCATTACCCTGTAAAGGGCATTTGGATGGGCATTTCCCTTAAAGGGCATTTAGCTCTTTTGCTGCCCAAAAAAACAACAACAATCTATAAAAAACAAAAACAAAACCCAAACCTAACACTAACCCCAAAGTTGGTACTCACCGTTGATGATGGGCGGTGCTCCATCTTTTAGGGGTTAATAGTTTATTTAAGTACTTTGCAATGTGGGGAAATAGTGGTTTAGGGGTTAATAGTGTTTTAGGTACTTTGCTATGTGGGGGGATTGGCGGTTTACGGGTTAATAGTTTTAATTAGTGTTTGCGATGTGGGGGGATGGAGGTTTAGGGGTTAATAGTTTTAATTAGTGTTGATGATGTTGGGGATGGTGGTATAGGGGTTATTAGGCTAGGGGCTTATGGTAGGGTGTGTTGTTTTTCACTCTGTTTTCTTCATTGGTTTCTATGGGGGGATACATGCACTCACACGTGAAAACTCATTTTAGGATCTTAGGATTGTTTTGCTTTTCGGGTTACTGCTAGCACAAAATACGTTTTTTTTTTCAAATTGTAATACCAGCGGAACCAGACAAGAGCAAAAAGCTTAACGCTAGTGATGCTTTCACTAACGTCAAAAAAATATTCACCGCGGCACTTGTAATCTAGCCATTATTTTTTTGTACTTTGTCCTATGCTCCCTAACCTAAAGTGGGCAAAAAGCAAAATGTTGCAAATTTTCTTTTTGGTAATTTTTTTTTAATTTTTTTTAGTTAATTTCCATTCATTGTCAAATTTGTTTCAAGCTAAAATTTTGGTTTTGAGCTACAGTGCAGATTCTTGCCATTTTCCTTTATCTGAAGCTGTAATCAGTTATATTAGCTTTTATTTAGTCATTCTATGTAATTCTTAAACTTATTCTTTTATTTATACATCTAATTTTTTTTGCACTGCATTTTTGGTAAAACTAAAAAGTTTACTCAAAGTTACAGTAACTAGTATCCTATATGTCTATACTTATAGAGACATTCATGATTCAAATAGAGCACACACTTTTAAAAAACTTTCCAACTTACTTATTTTATTTAATTTGCTTCTTTTTATTGATATCCCTTGTTGAAAAGCATACCTAGAGATAGGCAGAGGCTTAGAAGCAGGAAGGGAGCTAGCAGATGATTGGTGGCTGCATATATATATATATATATATGCCTCTTGTCATTGGCTCAACAATGTGTTCAGCTAGCTCCCTCCAAGTAGTGCATTGCTGCACCTTCAACAAAGGATAATATAAATAAAATGAAAAGTTGCTAACAAATGTATGCTCTATTTAGGTTTCATAGTGAAGAAGCTGTAGGAGGAGTTAAAAAAAACCTGTGCGATCCAAGGGTGAAGGCTACGCTAGCAAACCGTACAAAATCTCTGCCATTTCGGAGGGAGAAGCTTGTGCAAAGGTTAAATGAGCTTCAAAGAAAACGGGCTATAGTGAAAGTGGGAGAAGATGAGGAGCACAAGGAAGCTCCTTTGCGGCAGCAGCAGCTGTACCTAACTTTCATCCTCCTCATCTTCCGTTGCTCATCCTCACGGACAGGGTGAGACCCAACAGCCCAGAAAAACAACACGATTTAGAGATCGAGTTCTGGATAATCTGGTTGGCTCTACCCATACCCCTACAAGTGAGAGTAGTGCTTCTCAGATGGTGAAAGCCTACCATGAGGAACCTCCATTACCTTATACTTCTGATCCATTAGTATACTGGGACCAGAAGTATACTGGAAGGATCTGTCTGTAGCTGCCTTGGAGCTGCTTTCATGTCCACCTAGCAGCATCTGAAGTAAAATGATTTTCTCTGTAACTGGCAACAATCTCACCCCATGCATTGAATGTATTAGTTGAAATTCTTCTTTTCCACCCGAACCTATGATGAAAAAGAAAATATGGATGTTATTGGTTGTGCCACACACTTTTGATGACAACATGCTGCACTTTACACACCGCACACACTCTCACTCTATAACACTTTGTTATAAAAATTGGAACAGAAAATAAGAACACAACCTTGTTTTTAGATTTGGGAGATGTTTTGGGGGTCTGTTAGGATGAATCAATGCATACTTGGGTCGAAGTGGTCTCTTCATAGTAAACCTATGTGAACCGTCAAAGGGGATTTTTGGGTTTGGATTTTGGGAAAAACCTCCAAAGTTCATGGACGGCAATGGCTGGTATGGCTGAATATATTTATTTTCATGTTCATACCAATGAAGGGGTGGTTACTGCCAGGATATTCTCTCTCATTACAGTAGTTTCCATCAAAACTGAAGTATCCCAGCATCATGGTGTCAGGGTACAGGTAAATACATATATATATGTCAATAGGACAGGAAAATGTGTATGTATGAAACCATATTTTTATCAGATATTACTGTAATAGGGTTGAAATTCTGATGTCAGGATTGGATTAAAAAAACCCCCACAAGTTTGAATAAACATTTCAGAACTAAATTGTAGACAGGATGTCTCCAGAGACCCTGAAACTGAAGCATTTGCTCTTAATTGGAAGTGCAAACTCATGTTCAGCTCCTCCCCCATTTGGTATGCAAAATTATTCTAAACACCCCAGTGAGGGAAATAAACATTTGGCTTATTTAACTTTAACAGCCATCTCAGGATACAATATGTTTTTCTACCTGGAAATGTGTGATAAACTCCCTACTCCTCACAGAGGAACCTGTTAGTCTAGTTTAAAGGGACATGTCTTGGGAAAACCTTAGCCTCACACTCAGGTGCAAATGAGCCCTGCTGTTTAACGCTGACACTTGAATATACGTAATGTAGACGTTGCGTCTAGGGGAGGATAACACACAGTGGAAACACATATTTTAAATTCTACTCTTGGGAACCATTGTTAAGAGACAGCTTAAGTAAAATTAAATACATTTTGAAAAAGAAAGAAAATGCCAATAGCTTCATGTGTGTTTGAAATAATTCAAATAACCTATATATGTATATATATATGGAACTGAAACATATTATATTAAATGAAGATATGTTGCAGTAAATAGATATATGAATAAATAAATCCAAATCTATAATAGGTTAAATGGAAATTACAATAAACTCATTGTTAAAAGACAACATAGAAATTAATACATGTGTGTGCATATCTATAAAATATTTTTTCTATTTTCAGATGGACCATAGAGGAATGCATGCAGGCAGAACTGGTTGGAAATGTGAAACATGCTATATCTACATGAATAAAATGTCATGATTTAAATATTATTAATTTCAGAATAATTAATAGGATAAATTATTTTAATATAATATAATGTTAGACACATGATGTTTCATGTCAAAATAATCAGAATAAATATTGTGACCTAGCCCAATGCATACAAACATATAACTTATTAATGTAAGGAAATTATGGCATTTATTACACATTTTAAAGAAATATTTTCTTTCTTTTTTTTTAAACATCATTTTATTGGGTTTTTCAAACAAACATTTAACATAAAAGAAAAAATCTCATTGTCAGAGTTACAGTTTTTACCTTGAGTAATACCGTACAATAGTCCTATTCAGACCTGTAAATCATATTATCTTTAAAGGGGTTACCTCATTACTTTCAAGAATCTACATCACATTATAAGCTTTACAACAAACAATATTTTGATTACATATCATAATATATTCTTCAAGTGCTACATAATATAAAATAAAAAAAATAAAAATAAAAATAAAAGGGGAAGAGAGAGAGAGAGAGAGAGAGAGAGAGAGAGAGAGAGAGAGAGAGAGAGAGAACCCCAAAAAAACTAGTCTCTCCTTGTGAAGCAGATATCTTAACTTTAAAGGGACAGTTTACTCAAAAAATTTCTCCCTTTTAATTTGTTCCCAATGATCCACTTTACCTGCTGGAGTGTATTAAATTATTTACAAGTAGCTCCTTTACCCTTATATTGGCATTTGAAATTGTTGATTTAGCATGTGGTATCCCCACCTATTCTGAAAGTTTGTGGCCGCGCGTACCAGCTATAGATAAGCTTTGTAAACACAGCCAGCAGAAGAAATTACACTCCCAGTCGGATATAGCAGAGATAAGGTAATACAATGTTGATTTTTCATTGTTCTCTCAAAGTACTGGTGATTGTTTTAAGGACAGATATAAGATAAAGTAGCAGGTATATGTGCACAATGTGATACAGTAATGAGATCTGATTATACCTACAAGCTCAACCCATTTTATTAGGTTGTGGCTTCAAAACACAAAATCAGAGCTTTAATATACACAAATAAGCCTTAAAAAGCTAATTTTCATACATTTTTTACTCTGCAGTTGGTAAAAAAGCAATTGTAAACACATTAAGGGAAAAACTATTTTACAGTATACTGTCCCTTTAAGCCCCGATTTGACTAATATCTATCCAGTGATATGGTAGCTCACTCTCTAAAACCAGAGAAAGCAATATTGGGGAATTCTGAAATCTAGCTATAAATTGGTGTTGCAGTGGTACTGGCCAAGCACATATAAATTTCTTCCATTTTGCTAAAAAGGCTCGAAAATGTGTTTCCAAATTAATTTTAGCCTCATAAGACTCAATTGTCATTTGTAGCGTTAGTATGTTTATTAATTCAGGAATAGTGGGAATCTTTAGTGTTTTCCATACTCTAAATAGTTGATTTCTAACAGCCATTATAGTAAAATTAATAAAGAGTTGCTCTCCTTTATTTCTTATGTCCGAGTCTAAAAGAAGAATCTGCCAAAATGTAATAGTAATTTTTTTCTCAAGGTATTTATTTAACCAATAGTTAACTTTTCTCCAATATTGATTGATTTTAGGACATGCCCATATACAGTGAATAATATCTGCCATTTCTTCTTTGCATTTAAAACAGCTTATTTGTCTAATTTTAGAGATCTTATACAACCTATATGGGGTAAAATAATAGTTGTTAAGTAATTTTATCTGAGATTCCCGCCAGCTTATATTACTAGTTGCTTGGGTTGAGAGAGGTATACTCTTTACAATGTCCTGTTCTGTTATATATGGGATCAATTTCAGTATATTTTCTTTAAGTATTCTTATATTATTTTGACCGGACTTAGCAATTAAGGATTTATACCAATAGGAGGTTGATCTTCGACCTATCTCATACAATTTAATTCCGTTAGGAATCTCTTTAGCGCCCCACTCTAATCCACTTATTCTACTCAATTGCGTAGCATAATTTCTTATCTGCAGATAGGCATAAAAACTCTTGGACGGAAGAGCATATCTAGCAGAAATATTTTCAAATGATTGTGGTGTCTTATTATCATCTTGAAAGAGCTGGGACACATAAACAAGTCCCTTCCTCTTCCAGTCATGAAATACCATATCCCGTACCCCCGGTAGGAAGTCAGGATTACCTGTAATGGGTAGTAAATGGAGGGACCTTGAATCATGCCCCAACTCTTTACAATACTTCTGCCACGCAATAATAATATTAACAAAAGTCAGACTGTATGCAATATTACTTGGTAGCCTCTTTACTGTACAATGTAGTAAGGCTCTCAAATCGAATGGTTCAGCTAGTTTTGTTTCTATTTCATAATGAGTGACATAATTTGCTTCTGATACCCAATCTACCGCAAACTTTATCATACTAACCCAGTTATAGTATTCTATACTAGGCAACGCTAAGCCCCCATATCTTTTTTGTTGGGTTGATCTTATCCTCGATATTCTAGGCCAAATCTTTCCCCAAATAAACAACGAACATGCTGTATAAAACCTTTTAATATCTCGTTTCGTAATAAATAAAGGAAGATTATGTAACAAAAACAAGATTCGTGGAAAGAAGATTGTCTTTATTAACATAATCTTAGCGGAAATTGATAAATAATATAGTTTCCAATTTTTCATCTCATTTGCGATATTAGCGAATATATCCTCATAGTTAAGCCTATACCAGTTTTTAGAAATTTTAATTCCCAAATATTTCATATTTTCTACTTCCTTAAATACATGTAGTAAGTTACTATTTACTATTTATACTATTTATGAATCCATAAAATCTCGGACTTTGAGGGATTAATTCTATAACCAGAGAATTTACTATAACAATTAATTAGCCCGAGGGATTGTGGTATACTATGGATTGTATTGCTTAAATATAATAAGAGATCGCCTGCATAGAGGGATAGAATGGCTCTCTGGTCTCCCAATACTATACCTACTAGCTCTTGTCTGAGCCATACTGCCAGTGGTTCTAATGAAACGTTAAATAGAAGGGGTGACAAGGGACATCATTGCCTCGTACCCCTCTGCAGTGTAATGTGTTGTGACAAAAGGCCATTAACTAATACTTGTGATCTCGAGTTTTTATATATTTTTCTAAGCATATTGACTATATTACCAGAAAACCCAAAATTTTCTAGCGCCAAAAACAGGTGTTCCCATATAATCAAATCAAAAGCCTTTTTGTCATCTAGTGTAACTAAAGCAAGGTCTGTCTTTATCTTAGTTTTCTCTCTTCCTTTATTATAATAATGGTCTATAGTCAAGAGTACTTTCCCAATGTTACGAGCTACATTTCTTGTTGGTATAAAGCCTGTCTGGTCACTATGAATTATTGCTCCAATAACTTTCTTAAATCTTTGGGCCATTATTGTCATCAACAATTTATAGTCATTATTTAACAGGGATATAGGTCTATATCCACCTGGATCCTCTGTGTCTTTACCCTTTTTATATATAAGCGTTATAATTGAGTCTGAAAAATATAAGGAATTCATCTGACTTTCACTCAGATAATAATTGAATAGTTTAGTTAGAGTAATTGATATCTCTTTATTTAAAATTTTATAGAATTTGGAAGGTAACCTATCTGGGCCAGGGGCTTTATTTTGCTTCATATTTTTAATGGCCTTTTCGCATTCTTCTACTGTTATTGGCTGATTGATCATCCTTAGGTCATCCTCACTAATCTTTGGTAATTTAACGTTCTGCCAGAACTTCTCTTGCTCTACTTCATCTATTTTTACCTTAGAATAAATTATTTGGTAGTATTTATAAAATATATCACGAATTTCAGTAGCCTGGGTATATCTTCGCTCTCCATCTCTAATGCTTGTTATTATATTCTTGTTTTTCCTAATTTTATAGGTTCTTGCTAAATGCTTAGCAGTAATACCTTGGAATCCTTGATAAAAAGCTCTATTTTTTAGATCTTCTAGTGACCAGGCTTCTTTCATGAAAAGCTCCCTAGCTTCTTTAGCTTGTTTATATTTATTCCAATGAATGTTATTCGGCTCGGTGAGATATCTCCTATATGCGTTTTTAAGTTGGTTAGTTAGTTGAGTCTCTTGTTGTTTATATTTCTTTTTTTTTTTAACCATATATGATTTTATCTCACCTCTCAGGACAGTCTTACCGGCTTCCCAAAAAATGTCTATTTTGTGTAAATATCCTATGTTGTTTCTATAGTACTCTCTCCAGGCTTCCACCAGCCAATTTCTAAACTGTATATTATTTGACATATAATTTGGGAAATGGATAATGTTATTACTCTTACCCACTAAGGTGGATATCTGTAGTTTTAAACTCACTATTGCGTGATCTGACAGAACGATCTCTGAGATCTGTGACTCAACATCCAGAGATAGCAGTCTCTCTTCCAAAAGAAATAAATCTATTCTTGAAATTTTTTTATGTGCTTTTGATACACATGAATAGTTACGTGTATCGGGGTGTTGTATTCGCATATATCTTTTTATATTCTTTTAGATTTAGGGTTTTACAAAAATCCCTAAAAAGTTTAGCATAATATCTTGGGGAGCTTAGCTTGAACCGGTCTATCTCTGGGTGTTGAGCCATATTAAAGTCTCCGGCAATCACTAAATTACATTCCAAATAAGGGATCAATTTATTTTTTATTTTATTCCAAAACTGAACATCAAATTCGTTTGGTTCGTATATATTACAAAATGTCCAAAGTTTCTTATTTATTTCTATTTGAATAACAATATATCTACCTAATGGGTCTAATTCCTGTTTTGTGATTTTATAATTAAGATTCTTATTAAATAAAATAGCCACGTCACATTTTCTACGATTACATGGAGTGGCCACTACCTCTGCAATCCATCCAACCCTTAATTTATCAATTTCAGGTGCCTTTAGATGCAATTCTTGTTAAAAGATTATATTGGGTTTCTGGGTTTTAAGCCGTTTCAGAACATTCTTTCTTTTAATTGGGGACATTATACCTCCCACATTCCAAGATACCAGCTTGAGCTCAGCAGTCATCTCTGATCTAGTATAGTCTCATACTTTTATCACTGGGAGAGAGAAAAAAAAAAAAAAGGAAAAAAATAATCCAACTCTTTCCCCCTATACAAAGATTTATATTTAGCCAATATTTCTATCTTCAAAAAAAATTGAATTAATTTCCGTTTAATTACCTGTAGCACTTTAAAAACATGAGCAATACTTAAAAAGTTCAAATCACACTCCCTTCTATCAGGGAAGAAATGAAAACACACAATTACAATTGTCAACCATATTTCAGCCATTTCATATACCTAAGTCAGTCTTTTCTAAAATGAACTTAGTTTAACTATCCATCTTGCAGTTTAAGAAATAAAATTATCTTTCCTCTCTATGGTTATAAGATTTATTTTATGTTTTTCAAGAAAGAGGCTTACTTCTGATGTATTATTTAGTATATGGGTAGACTCATCCAGATCAACCAATATTTGTGCAGGATATCTCATTCTAGCTCTATATTCTGCTTTAATTATAGATACAGTAAGGGGCCATTTCCTTACGTTTAGTAGTAGTTTCTAATGAAAAATCTTGAAACAAATGTATGCATATTTTACCCATCATTAATACATTTCTTTTACTGTAGTGTCTTAAAATATTCATTTTGTCTTGGAAATTAAGATAACGTATTATCACAATACGAGGTCTATTATTCCCATCGCTAAATCTTTTTATTTGTCCTGTCCTATGTGCCCGTTCCACTAATACCCCTTCTGGTTGGATACTCATTCCAAGCAGTTGAGGAAGCGTTTGGGAGGCAAACTTTATTAAGTCTTTGAATTCTCTAGTCTCAGGCACTCCTACCACCCTGACGTTATTACGCCGAGACCTGTCTTCCAGGTCTTCTATTTTAGATTGTAAAGTTTTTATCTTAACGCCATATTCTCTATGTTGAACCTCCTGGGTATTTCTATAGTCCTCCAGTTCAGAAACCCTGGTTTCTACTTCGGCAATTCTATTTGAGAATTGTCGAAATTCGTTCGTTAGTCCCGCTATTTCTTTTTTTAGAGATTCGAACTGGGGGAGTATAAGGTCGGCTATTTGATTAAACATTACATTAACCTCAGGGTTTTGAGTGGGTGTACTTATTATATCCATTGAATTATCTAGAGCAGATCTAGGTTTTTTGTCCTTTTTAGCAGGCATTGCAGGGATCTATTTTTAGAGTTAGTGATAAATCTTTCCATAGGTAGTGAAAAAAAAGAAACCTATGTATACCAAAAGTGTCACTGTGCTACAGTGAGGGAAAAAAAAATGTGAGTGAATAGTGATAGGTGCAAACCAAGAATATCTAGAAGTGTATAAAGGGAAAGTGAACTCTAGCTTAACTCCTTTCTTCTTCCTTATCTTTACAGATAATTTTCAGAACAGTCTAATATCCTGTGGAGTAAATTGTGTTAAGTTGTGGTAATAGTGTTAGTGGTGCTAACCACTTAAAAAATTAAAATAAAAAATGTCGAATAAGTTAAATCAGTGTTGTGATTGCCTGCCAAAAAGAAAAAAAAAAAAAGGTACAACAATTCACCTTCTATTTATATATATCTGTTCAGCAAGAACTGCTTTTAATCCTATACAGTTTTCAACCTCTCCTCACGCCAATTTACAACTTTCTCTGTTTACCATTACCAGTAGCTATATTCTTCAATTTAACTATTTCTCAGAATATTGATAAGTTGTATAAGTTACATTTAAAAGCCAGGGGGTAATACAATCGTTTTTGGATAAGTGCTCTAAAGCTATTTCCTGTCAACCTTCTAGGCTACTCTCTATTATCATTATCTATTAAGCAGTTAGCATATTTCAAGAAAACAAAATATCTTTCAGTGACGCCACTTCTTCATTCCCTTTGCTCATATACATATAACAATAGAAGAAAAAAACAAAAAAACTTTATACAATAAATCTTATTATAGGATGAAATTCCACACCTCAGTAGTATCTGGGTTTCCAGAAGAGAAGAAAAGAAATAAAAAAATAAAAACAGCAACAAGGAAAAACAAAGTACAAGACCGCCCATCTTGTATGAGAAAGATGTCCCTTTGTAGGAAGCTTGGTGTATCACCTAAGTTATATACTATAGTTCCAGCCCCCTTTTTTTTTCTTTCCTTTTTTTTTCTTTTCAACCTCAAATTCCTTTAGAAAATGTCCTTTCTTAGTATTGGAGCAAGCTTTTACCCATGCATGAATGTAGGAACCATCCTGATGTTAATGTCCCATCTTATATAAGGCACAAGTATAGCAATTAATGGGGGGCATTTGAATTATTTTCTCCTATTTTACACCCCCTTACGATCCTCAAATGGCTACCAGCCGGGTATATAAAGGGTAAAAGTCAGGGCTATAGTACCTCAGCTTGCAGACTATTGATATGGATCAGAATCAGGACAAACACCCACAACAGGGATGCATATCAATGGTATTTAAAATAGATAGTATATACTTGCGGTCTTTGTGGCACTTCTACAGCAGAACTATGAAATTGGTGTCAGGGTTCTCCTTCTCCGCCAAAACCAGGCTTGGCGGTACACCTCTTGTCTTGCACCAATAGAGCACCCCTTCTGCTTTTTAGAGGTAGTGGACCTTGGTCCTATGCCTTAGGATCTCCTCGGCTGCGTCCTCTTGTATTCAAGCACTCTCAATCTCCTGTCAACACCGGTCCTGGCGGATCCTCCTCTCCGCTCCGGTGCGACACTGTCTGGGTCTATGGAGGTGTGGTTTCCTGGTGTCTAGGCCTCTTAACTCTCACCGGTTCTGCTTTCTTTCTTTTTTAACGCCTCCAGGCGTTCCGGAGTCTATTCCGGCTGAACGTAGGTTGCGGCCTTGGCAAACGGCCTTTCAATCGCCTTCTCGGGTCTCCGGCGTCTTCAGCTGCAAGAGTGTTTTCTCCTGGCAGACACGGAACAAGCAGGCTGCCTATGGAGAATTGATGATATTCACCATGAGTAGCTGGGACTCAAATGCAGCTTCGGTCTCACGTGCATAGCGACGTCATACCAGAAATATTTTCTTTCAATGTGGGGTAGTAAATATATTGCTGTGTTTGTTTGTCATGCTACATGTATTGCTGTGTCTCTTTGTAATGCTGCCACCCGATGGACAAGGTACGGTGTTACGACACAGGTATTACAGCCAGGAGATGATTGGCTGTTAAAGAATGCATCTCCTTGGTAACCTGCATTCACAGGGTGAACCAATCAGAAGGGACAAGCAAAGGGCGTGAACAAACTAGGTCATCAATGATTATATATAATAGGAGTAGTGAATGCACAAGGGACAGTTGTTCAAAAACTTGCTGAGGCTAGTGATCTGACTTTGGCTGCCAACCTTGGGAACATTTCACTAAGCAAGGAGCTGAAAACTTTACCTTGATACATGCAATAACTTTCCTTCGAATGAGATGACCTAAAGACCGCTACGAATTGGTTCAAAATTGGTGAAGTATATTGTTCTAATTTTCAAAACTTGAAACCAAAAGGGAACTGGTGAGAACATAGTCAATTTGTATTTAATAGATTTAAAGAGCAATTTGTACTTTAGTTTATATTCAGCCTGTGTATGGTTAAGCTAATCCTAAATTTTGGGTTGTTTATCTATGCAAATATATATAGTTATAACTCAGAATTGGGTCTTTACATAAATAATATATATATAACTTCTAGTGTTTAAATTAGAGTATATAGACTGTCCCACTGTTTAAATAAGCATTATTAGAATTGTATTGCTTGGGAGTTTAGCTGTTAAAGATCTTGGAATCTCACTATATTAACTAGGTAAAACTTTACTGTAAATAAGAGAAAGTTGTATGAACTCTGTATAGCATATTTTAAATGGTTCTGTTTAACCCCTTAGTGACCGAGGACGTGCAGGGTACGTCTGAAAAAAAAAGGCAGTTAACGCCTGACGACGTACCCTGCACGTCCTCGGCTAAAGTGAGTGCTGGAAGCGATCAAGATCGCTTCCAGGCACTATTACAGTACTGCAGGGATGCCTCGATGTCTGGGCATCCCTGCAGTGCTGTTACGGAGTGCCGGGACCGGAGCGATCACTCCCCCTTGAGTGATCACTTCCGGTTTTGCTCCACGTGGAGCCCGGCAGTGCAGCAGAGCATCGGAAGCGATCGGACACGCTTCCGATGCTCTGCTAGTGTGCTAAGTGCCTCGGTGGGTCGAGGCACTTAGTTAGTATATAAATTTGAATAAAAATTGGGGGTAAAAAATAAAATATTAAATAAAAAAGCCCCCACATATAGCCCCCCCCCCTCCCCCATGAGGCTTCCAAAATGGCGATGCCCAGTGCATCATGGGGCCTCTGGGGGTGTCCCTAGCCTGTCTCACCATAGGGGCAAGCTAGGGTCACCCAATCTGAGCCTTCTTAGAAAAAAAAAAATAATAATAAAATCTCCCATTTGTCTGATCAGGTCAATATTTGTAAATATTGACTCTGATCAGTGTGGATCTCCCTCCCTCTCCTCACTTGCTATTTTGTTGGAGAGAGAGAGAGACCTGTATTTTAGCAGAGAGAGATTTATTTCTTTTATTTGTTAAAAAATTTAAAATCCAAAGGCTCTTTTCAGAGCCATTAACCCCTAGCTTGCCAGTGATCACTATAAATCACTGACAGTAGCACAGCTGCACTTTTTTTTGCTGTCTGTGCATTTTTTTAGGGGTTAATTTTTGTTGTTGTATTTTTTTTTAAAAACTTAAAGGCTCCTTTCAGAGCCATTTAGCTAATTTAATTTAATTTAAAGACTATTTAACCCCTAGCTTGCCAGTGATCGCTATACATCACTGGCATTAGCATAGCTGTACTTTTTTGCTGTCTGTGCATTTTTTAGGGGTTAATTTTTGTTGTTGTAATTTTTTAAAAACCCAAACGCTCCTTTCAGAGCCATTTAGCTAATTTAATTTAATTTAAATAGTATTTAACCCCTAGCTTGCCAGTGATCGCTATAAATCACTGGCATTAGCATAGCTGTACTTTTTTGCTGTCTGTGCATTTTTTTAGGGGTTAATTTTTGTTGTTGTAATTTTTTTAAAAACCCAAAGGCTCCTTTCAGAGCCATTTAGCTAATTTAATTTAATTTAAAGAGTATTTAACCCCTAGCTTGTCAGTGATCGCTATAAATCACTGGCATTAGCATAGCTGTACTTTTTTGCTGTCTGTGCATTTTTTTAGGGGTTAATTTTTGTTGTTGTAATTTTTTAAAAATTCAAAGGCTCCTTTCAGAGCCATTTAGCTAATTTAATTTAATTTAAAGAGTATTTAACCCCTAGCTTGCCAGTGATCGCTATAAATCACTGGCATTAGCATAGCTGTACTTTTTTGCTGTCTGTGCATTTTTTTAGGGGTTAATTTTTGTTGTTGTAATTTTTTAAAAACTCAAAGGCTCCTTTCAGAGCCATTTAGCTAATTTAATTTAATTTAAAGAGTATTTAACCCCTAGCTTGCCAGTGATCGCTATAAATCACTGGCATTAGCATAGCTGTACTTTTTAAAAAAAAAACCCAAAGGCCATTTAGTTAATTTAATTTAAAGAGTATTTAACCCCTAGCTTGCCAGTGATCGCTATAAATCACTGGCATTAGCATAGCTGTACTTTTTTTAAAAAACCCCAAAGGCCATTTAATTAATTAATTAATTTTGGTTTTCTGTGACAGATACAATAATGTCAAAGAAAACATATAGTGCTGAGGAGGCATATGCCATCCTTGCGTCAGAGTCAGATGCCTCTATGTCTGACTCAGACCCCAATTTTGACCCTGCCATATGCTCAGATACATCATTAGATGCAGTCTCAACTGATAGTGATGTATCTGTGGCTGCTAGCCCCCCTGCCAGCCCCCCTGCTAGCCCCCCTGCCAGCCCCCCTGCTAGAAGGAGGCGTGTTGCTGCCATTGCCGCTGAAGAGTGGGTAACGCCTCATCTCCAGAGGCCAGATATCCCACCCTTCACAGCAAATGTTGGCATAAATATAGATGTGGCAGGTTTTAGCCCCCAACAGTCTCTGGAGGTGTTTCTGGGTGATGATGTATTGGGGAACATTGTCGCCCAAACTAATTTATATGCCCATCAGTACCGTGCTGCAAATCCTGAAACATATTTGGCAAAGCAGCAATGGGCCCCCATCAATGTGCCAGAATATAAAAAAATTCTGGGCATTGACTATGCTGATGGGCATCATAAAGAAACCCTCCGTTCGCTCCTACTGGAGCAGTAGCCCCATCTGCTCTACCCCCATTTTCTCCCAGAGTATGTCGAGGCAGAGATATGAAATGATTCTTCATTTCATGCACTTCAGCGACAACAGCCTGTGCCCCCCTAGGGAGCATCCCCAATTTGACAGGCTGTATAAAATCCGCCCCCTGATTACCCACTTTTCTGCCAGGTTTGCAGAGGCTTATACACCTGGAAGGAATATATGCATTGATGAATCCCTGATGAAGTATAAGGGAAGGCTGGGATTCAAGCAGTATATTCCTTCCAAGCGCTCCAGGTATGGGGTAAAGGTGTATAAGCTCTGTGAGAACGAGACTGGGTATACTCAGGCCTTCCGGGTGTATGAGGGAAAGGATAGCCACCTTGACCCTCCAGGTTGCCCAGAACATATGGGAACCACTGGCAAGATTGTCTGGGACCTGATATTACCCCTAATGAACAAAGGGTATCACTTGTACTTAGACAATTTTTATACAAGTGTCCTTTTGTTCAAGCTACTGTATTGCTTTGATACAGTAGCTTGCGGTACTATTAAAAAGAACCGCAAAGGTTTC
The DNA here is from genome assembly GCF_027579735.1 of Bombina bombina. Lineage (NCBI taxonomy): Eukaryota > Metazoa > Chordata > Amphibia > Anura > Bombinatoridae > Bombina > Bombina bombina. The sequence continues at coordinate 640,309,250 of NC_069502.1, forward strand.
CCAGGACAACTTGTACGCACCCGGCTACGAAGGGGGGAGACCTCTGCTCTGCGCCAAGAGGAGCTGTTGGCACTGAAGTACAGAGACAAGAAGGATGTATACCTTCTTACCACCATCCACACAGAGAGGACGGTGGCGGTCTCTGTACGTGGCAGAGCTGAGATCATAAGGAAGCCAGTGTGCATCAAGTCTTATAACCGACATATGGGTGGGGTTGATCTGGCAGATCAGCTGCTGCAGCCCTACCTAATTATGCGGAAGACAAGGGCCTGGTACAAAAAGGTTGCAATTTACCTAATGCAGATTGCAACCCACAACGCTTTTTTGTTTTGTACCATGATGCACCTGCTCCCCGGGCGGTGATGGGAGAGAGCAGAGTTGGGGCTACTCATTTTATTTTTAAAATCCCCCCTACTGCCGCAAAGCAGAGACCACAAAAAAAATGCAGAGTCTGTACCAAGAGGGGGCAGAGAAGGGACACTGTATATCACTGTCCTGATTGCCCTGGACAGCCTGGACTCTGCATTGGGGACTGCTTCAAGCGGTACCATACAATGGTCAATTTTTAAAAAATAAATACATTTGCTGTAAAAAAATTTTTGTTATGTTTACTGTTAATTTTTTTGTTGTTATTTTTTTACTTTTAATGTGCCAGATTTTTACATTTCACTAATATATTTTTTTTTCTAAAATGGGGCTGTTCTTTTTTTTTTTTTTTACAAAAACCCCTGTCAAACCTATGCATGGGGGACATAGGTGTTCTCAAGGTGCCTTGCAGAAAACAACCTGTAGTATTTTTTTTGCACTAACTTACAACAGTCTCTCCTAAATCATAGTCAAAAAGCAATGTGTGTGTAAAAATGAAAATTGAAAAATTGCCACCATACACTTTCTCCAATTTTTTTGGCTAAAAAGCCATCAAAGCACACCATATACAATACCTTGGGGTGTCAACATTTCAAAAATATGCACATTCATGGCAATAAATAAAAGTGGGGTTTACAATAGGCCCCAAACTAAAGATAGGCCTATCAGAAGAAATACTCTCACTTAATAACTAAAATCACAAGTCATAAAATTGTAACATAACCTTCCCAAAATCCTGGCAAACCTATGCATGGGGGGCATAGGTGTACTCGGGGTGCCTAGCAGAAAACAACCTGAAGTATTTTTTTGCACTAACTTACAACAGTCTCTCCTAAATCATAGTCAAAAAGCAATGTGTGTGTAAAAATAAAAATAGAAAAAATGCCACCATACACTTTCTCCAATTTTTTTAGCTAAAACAGTTACTTCAAATGCATCAAAGCACACAATATACAATACCTTGGGGTGTCAACATTTCAAAAATATGCACATTCATGGCAATAAATAAAAGTGGGGTTTACAATAGGCCCCAAACTAAAGATAGGCCTATCAGAAGAAATACTCTCACTTAATAACTAAAATCACAAGTCATAAAATTGTAACATAACCTTCCCAAAATCCTGGCAAACCTATGCATGGGGGGCATAGGTGTACTCAGGGTGCCTAGCAGAAAACAACCTGAAGTATTTTTTTGCACTAACTTACAACAGTCTCTCCTAAATCATAGTCAAAAAGCAATGTGTGTGTAAAAATGAAAATTGAAAAAATGCCACCAAACACTTTCTCCATTTTTTTTTAGCTAAAACAGTTACTTCAAATGCATCAAAGCACACCATATACAATACCTTGGGGTGTCAACATTTCAAAAATATGCACATTCATGGAAACAAATAAATTGGGGTATGTTAAAATACCCCCAAAAAGACAATAGGCAAAGAAAATATGTTAAATGTGAAAAAAAATCACAAACGCATGTTGGACATTTGGCATTACACCCCCCGAACAAGCCAAGAAACTTATGCATAGGTGGTATCACTGTACTCAGGAGATGTTGGTGAACACATATTGGGGTCTTCTTTGGCAGTAACACATAACAGGAGCTGAGAATTCATGTCTAAAGTACAATGTGTGTGAAAAATAACACACAAAAAATGACTGCCTAATAGTTTGACAAAGAATTAGTGCATGGAAAGTGTTAAAATACCAGCATTTGAAATACCCTAGGGTGTCTACTTTTCAAAAATATATGGTTTGATGGGGTAAATTACATTGGCCGGCTTCAGAAATGTCCTACATAGGACATGGGTGCATGGGATGTGAAAATTCCAAGTTGAAAAACTGGAATGCGCCCCCTAAAAATAAGGCCTTTTAGCCCCCAGAGAACCCAACACACCTATACATCGGTGGTATCACTGTACTCAGGAGATGTTGTTGAATACATATTGAGGGTTTTTTTTGGCAGTAACACATAACAGGGACAGAGAATATATGCCTAAATTACAATGTGTGTGAAAAATAATGCAAAAAAATGACTACCTAAAAGTTTGACAAAGACTAGTGGTTGAATTAGTGCATGGAAAGTGTTAAAATACCAGCATTTGAAATACCCTAGGGTGTCTACTTTTCAAAAATATATGGTTTGATGGGGGTAATTTACATTGGCCGGCTTCAGAAATGTCCCAAATAGGACATGGGTGCATGATGACAGATGTGAAAATTCCAAGTTGAAAAACTGGAATGCGCCCCCTAAAATTAAGGCCTTTTAGTCCCCAGAGAACCCGACACACCTATACATGGGTGGTATCACTGTACTCAGGAGATGTTGTTGAATACATATTGAGGTTTTTTTTGGCAGTAACACATAACAGGGACTGAGAATATATGCCTAAAGTACAATGTGTGTGAAAAATAATGCAAAAAAATGACTACCTAAAAGTTTGACAAAGACTAGTGGTTGAATTAGTGCATGGAAAGTGTTAAAATACCAGCATTTGAAATACCCTAGGGTGTCTACTTTTCAAAAATATATGGTTTGATGGGGGTAATTTACATTGGCCGGCTTCAGAAATGTCCCAAATAGGACATGGGTGCATGATGACAGATGTGAAAATTCCAAGTTGAAAAACTGGAATGCGCCCCCTAAAATTAAGGCCTTTTAGCCCCCAGAGAACCCGACACACCTATACATGGGTGGTATCACTGTACTCAGGAGATGTTGTTGAATACATATTGAGGTTTTTTTTGGCAGTAACACATAACAGGGACTGAGAATATATGCCTAAAGTACAATGTGTGTGAAAAATAATGCAAAAAAATGACTACCTAAAAGTTTGACAAAGACTAGTGGTTGAATTAGTGCATGGAAAGTGTTAAAATACCAGCATTTGAAATACCCTAGGGTGTCTACTTTTCAAAAATATATGGTTTGATGGGGGTAATTTACATTGGCCGGCTTCAGAAATGTCCCAAATAGGACATGGGTGCATGATGACAGATGTGAAAATTTCCAAGTTGAAAAACTGGAATGCGCCCCCTAAAATTAAGGCCTTTTAGCCCCCAGAGAACCTGACACACCTATACATGGGTGGTATCACTGTACTCAGGAGATGTTGTTGAATACATATTGAGGTTTTTTTTTGGCAGTAACACATAACAGGGACTGAGAATATATGCCTAAGTACAATGTGTGTGAAAAATAATGCAAAAAAATGACTACCTAAAAGTTTGACAAAGACTAGTGGTTGAATTAGTGCATGGAAAGTGTTAAAATACCAGCATTTGAAATACCCTAGGGTGTCTACTTTTCAAAAATATATGGTTTGATGGGGGTAATTTACATTGGCCGGCTTCAGAAATGTCCCAAATAGGACATGGGTGCATGATGACAGATGTGAAAATTCCAAGTTGAAAAACTGGAATGCGCCCCCTAAAATTAAGGCCTTTTAGCCCCCAGAGAACCCGACACACCTATACATGGGTGGTATCACTGTACTCAGGAGATGTTGTTGAATACATATTGAGGTTTTTTTTTGGCAGTAACACATAACAGGGACTGAGAATATATGCCTAAAGTACAATGTGTGTGAAAAATAATGCAAAAAAATGACTACCTTAAAGTTTGACAAAGACTAGTGGTTGAATTAGTGCATGGAAAGTGTTAAAATACCAGCATTTGAAATACCCTAGGGTGTCTACTTTTCAAAAATATATGGTTTGATGGGGGTAATTTACATTGGCCGGCTTCAGAAATGTCCCAAATAGGACATGGGTGCATGATGACAGATGTGAAAATTCCAAGTTGAAAAACTGGAATGCGCCCCCTAAAATTAAGGCCTTTTAGCCCCCAGAGAACCCGACACACCTATACATGGGTGGTATCACTGTACTCAGGAGATGTTGTTGAATACATATTGAGTTTTTTTTTGGCAGTAACACATAACAGGGACTGAGAATATATGCCTAAAGTACAATGTGTGTGAAAAATAATGCAAAAAAATGACTACCTAAAAGTTTGACAAAGACTAGTGGTTGAATTAGTGCATGGAAAGTGTTAAAATACCAGCATTTGAAATACCCTAGGGTGTCTACTTTTCAAAAATATATGGTTTGATGGGGGTAATTTACATTGGCCGGCTTCAGAAATGTCCCAAATAGGACATGGGTGCATGATGACAGATGTGAAAATTCCAAGTTGAAAAACTGGAATGCGCCCCCTAAAATTAAGGCCTTTTAGCCCCCAGAGAACCCGACACACCTATACATGGGTGGTATCACTGTACTCAGGAGATGTTGTTGAATACATATTGAGTTTTTTTTTTGGCAGTAACACATAACAGGGACTGAGAATATATGCCTAAAGTACAATGTGTGTGAAAAATAATGCAAAAAAATGACTACCTAAAAGTTTGACAAAGACTAGTGGTTGAATTAGTGCATGGAAAGTGTTAAAATACCAGCATTTGAAATACCCTAGGGTGTCTACTTTTCAAAAATATATGGTTTGATGGGGGTAATTTACATTGGCCGGCTTCAGAAATGTCCCAAATAGGACATGGGTGCATGATGACAGATGTAAAAATTCCAAGTTGAAAAACTGGAATGCGCCCCCTAAAATTAAGGCCTTTTAGCCCCCAGAGAACCCGACACACCTATACATGGGTGGTATCACTGTACTCAGGAGATGTTGTTGAATACATATTGAGGTTTTTTTTGGCAGTAACACATAACAGGGACTGAGAATATATGCCTAAAGTACAATGTGTGTGAAAAATAATGCAAAAAAATGACTACCTAAAAGTTTGACAAAGACTAGTGGTTGAATTAGTGCATGGAAAGTGTTAAAATACCAGCATTTGAAATACCCTAGGGTGTCTACTTTTCAAAAATATATGGTTTGATGGGGGTAATTTACATTGGCCGGCTTCAGAAATGTCCCAAATAGGACATGGGTGCATGATGACAGATGTGAAAATTCCAAGTTGAAAAACTGGAATGCGCCCCCTAAAATTAAGGCCTTTTAGCCCCCAGAGAACCCGACACACCTATACATGGGTGGTATCACTGTACTCAGGAGATGTTGTTGAATATATATTGAGGTTTTTTTTGGCAGTAACACATAACAGGGACTGAGAATATATGCCTAAATTACAATGTGTGTGAAAAATAATGCAAAAAAATGACTACCTAAAAGTTTGACAAAGACTAGTGGTTGAATTAGTGCATGGAAAGTGTTAAAATACCAGCATTTGAAATACCCTAGGGTGTCTACTTTTCAAAAATATATGGTTTGATGGGGGTAATTTACATTGGCCGGCTTCAGAAATGTCCCAAATAGGACATGGGTGCATGATGACAGATGTGAAAATTCCAAGTTCAAAAACTGGAATGCGCCCCCTAAAATTAAGGCCTTTTAGCCCCCAGAGAACCTGACACACCTATACATGGGTGGTATCACTGCACTCAGGAGATGTTGTTGAATACATATTGAGGTTTTTTTTGGCAGTAACACATAACAGGGACTGAGAATATATGCCTAAAGTACAATGTGTGTGAAAAATAATGCAAAAAAATGACTACCTAAAAGTTTGACAAAGACTAGTGGTTGAATTAGTGCATGGAAAGTGTTAAAATACCAGCATTTGAAATACCCTAGGGTGTCTACTTTTCAAAAATATATGGTTTGATGGGGGTAATTTACATTGGCCGGCTTCAGAAATGTCCCAAATAGGACATGGGTGCATGATGACAGATGTGAAAATTCCAAGTTGAAAAACTGGAATGCGCCCCCTAAAATTAAGGCCTTTTAGCCCCCAGAGAACCCGACACACCTATACATGGGTGGTATCACTGTACTCAGGAGATGTTGTTGAATATATATTGAGGTTTTTTTTGGCAGTAACACATAACAGGGACTGAGAATATATGCCTAAAGTACAATGTGTGTGAAAAATAATGCAAAAAAATGACTACCTAAAAGTTTGACAAAGACTAGTGGTTGAATTAGTGCATGGAAAGTGTTAAAATACCAGCATTTGAAATACCCTAGGGTGTCTACTTTTCAAAAATATATGGTTTGATGGGGGTAATTTACATTGGCCGGCTTCAGAAATGTCCCAAATAGGACATGGGTGCATGATGACAGATGTGAAAATTCCAAGTTCAAAAACTGGAATGCGCCCCCTAAAATTAAGGCCTTTTAGCCCCCAGAGAACCTGACACACCTATACATGGGTGGTATCACTGCACTCAGGAGATGTTGTTGAATACATATTGAGGTTTTTTTTGGCAGTAACACATAACAGGGACTGAGAATATATGCCTAAAGTACAATGTGTGTGAAAAATAATGCAAAAAAATGACTACCTAAAAGTTTGACAAAGACTAGTGGTTGAATTAGTGCATGGAAAGTGTTAAAATACCAGCATTTGAAATACCCTAGGGTGTCTACTTTTCAAAAATATACGGTTTGATGGGGGTAATTTACATTGGCCGGCTTCAGAAATGTCCCAAATAGGACATGGGTGCATGATGACAGATGTGAAAATTCCAAGTTGAAAAACTGGAATGCGCCCCCTAAAATTAAGGCCTTTTAGCCCCCAGAGAACCTGACACACCTATACATGGGTGGTATCACTGTACTCAGGAGATGTTGTTGAATACATATTGAGGTTTTTTTTGGCAGTAACACATAACAGGGACTGAGAATATATGCCTAAAGTACAATGTGTGTGAAAAATAATGCAAAAAAATGACTACCTAAAAGTTTGACAAAGACTAGTGGTTGAATTAGTGCATGGAAAGTGTTAAAATACCAGCATTTGAAATACCCTAGGGTGTCTACTTTTCAAAAATATATGGTTTGATGGGGGTAATTTACATTGGCCGGCTTCAGAAATGTCCCAAATAGGACATGGGTGCATGATGACAGATGTGAAAATTCCAAGTTGAAAAACTGGAATGCGCCCCCTAAAATTAAGGCCTTTTAGCCCCCAGAGAACCTGACACACCTATACATGGGTGGTATCACTGTACTCAGGAGATGTTGTTGAATACATATTGAGGTTTTTTTTGGCAGTAACACATAACAGGGACTGAGAATATATGCCTAAAGTACAATGTGTGTGAAAAATAATGCAAAAAAATGACTACCTAAAAGTTTGACAAAGACTAGTGGTTGAATTAGTGCATGGAAAGTGTTAAAATACCAGCATTTGAAATACCCTAGGGTGTCTACTTTTCAAAAATATATGGTTTGATGGGGGTAATTTACATTGGCCGGCTTCAGAAATGTCCCAAATAGGACATGGGTGCATGATGACAGATGTGAAAATTCCAAGTTGAAAAACTGGAATGCGCCCCCTAAAATTAAGGCCTTTTAGCCCCCAGAGAACCCGACACACCTATACATGGGTGGTATCACTGTACTCAGGAGATGTTGTTGAATACATATTGAGGTTTTTTTTGGCAGTAACACATAACAGGGACTGAGAATATATGCCTAAAGTACAATGTGTGTGAAAAATAATGCAAAAAAATGACTACCTAAAAGTTTGACAAAGACTAGTGGTTGAATTAGTGCATGGAAAGTGTTAAAATACCAGCATTTGAAATACCCTAGGGTGTCTACTTTTCAAAAATATATGGTTTGATGGGGGTAATTTACATTGGCCGGCTTCAGAAATGTCCCAAATAGGACATGGGTGCATGATGACAGATGTGAAAATTCCAAGTTGAAAAACTGGAATGCGCCCCCTAAAATTAAGGCCTTTTAGCCCCCAGAGAACCCGACACACCTATACATGGGTGGTATCACTGTACTCAGGAGATGTTGTTGAATATATATTGAGGTTTTTTTTTGGCAGTAACACATAACAGGGACTGAGAATATATGCCTAAAGTACAATGTGTGTGAAAAATAATGCAAAAAAATGACTACCTAAAAGTTTGACAAAGACTAGTGGTTGAATTAGTGCATGGAAAGTGTTAAAATACCAGCATTTGAAATACCCTAGGGTGTCTACTTTTCAAAAATATATGGTTTGATGGGGGTAATTTACATTGGCCGGCTTCAGAAATGTCCCAAATAGGACATGGGTGCATGATGACAGATGTGAAAATTCCAAGTTGAAAAACTGGAATGCGCCCCCTAAAATTAAGGCCTTTTAGCCCCCAGAGAACCTGACACACCTATACATGGGTGGTATCACTGCACTCAGGAGATGTTGTTGAATACATATTGAGGTTTTTTTTGGCAGTAACACATAACAGGGACTGAGAATATATGCCTAAAGTACAATGTGTGTGAAAAATAATGCAAAAAAATGACTACCTAAAAGTTTGACAAAGACTAGTGGTTGAATTAGTGCATGGAAAGTGTTAAAATACCAGCATTTGAAATACCCTAGGGTGTCTACTTTTCAAAAATATACGGTTTGATGGGGGTAATTTACATTGGCCGGCTTCAGAAATGTCCCAAATAGGACATGGGTGCATGATGACAGATGTGAAAATTCCAAGTTGAAAAACTGGAATGCGCCCCCTAAAATTAAGGCCTTTTAGCCCCCAGAGAACCTGACACACCTATACATGGGTGGTATCACTGTACTCAGGAGATGTTGTTGAATACATATTGAGGTTTTTTTTGGCAGTAACACATAACAGGGACTGAGAATATATGCCTAAAGTACAATGTGTGTGAAAAATAATGCAAAAAAATGACTACCTAAAAGTTTGACAAAGACTAGTGGTTGAATTAGTGCATGGAAAGTGTTAAAATACCAGCATTTGAAATACCCTAGGGTGTCTACTTTTCAAAAATATATGGTTTGATGGGGGTAATTTACATTGGCCGGCTTCAGAAATGTCCCAAATAGGACATGGGTGCATGATGACAGATGTGAAAATTCCAAGTTGAAAAACTGGAATGCGCCCCCTAAAATTAAGGCCTTTTAGCCCCCAGAGAACCCGACACACCTATACATGGGTGGTATCACTGTACTCAGGAGATGTTGTTGAATACATATTGAGGTTTTTTTTGGCAGTAACACATAACAGGGACTGAGAATATATGCCTAAAGTACAATGTGTGTGAAAAATAATGCAAAAAAATGACTACCTAAAAGTTTGACAAAGACTAGTGGTTGAATTAGTGCATGGAAAGTGTTAAAATACCAGCATTTGAAATACCCTAGGGTGTCTACTTTTCAAAAATATATGGTTTGATGGGGGTAATTTACATTGGCCGGCTTCAGAAATGTCCCAAATAGGACATGGGTGCATGATGACAGATGTGAAAATTCCAAGTTGAAAAACTGGAATGCGCCCCCTAAAATTAAGGCCTTTTAGCCCCCAGAGAACCCGACACACCTATACATGGGTGGTATCACTGTACTCAGAAGTTGTTGTTGAACACATATTGAGGTGTTTTTGGTCAGTAACATATAACAGGAACTGAGAATCCATGCCTAAAGTTCAATGCGTGTGAAAAATAACACACCAAAATGACTACCCAAAAGTTTGACAAAGACTGGTGGTTGAATTAGTGCATGCAAAGTGTTAAAATACCAGCATTTGAAATACCCTAGGGTGTCTACTTTTTAAAAATATATGGTTTGATGGGGGTAATTTGCATTGTCCGGCTTCAGAAATGTCCCAAATAGGACATGGGTGCATGACGACAGATGTGAAAATTCCAAATTAAAAAACTGGAATGCGCCCCCTAAAAATAAGGCCTTTTAGCCCCCAGAGAACCCAACAGACCTATACATGGGTGGTATCACTGTACTCAGGAGATGCTGCTGAAGACATATTGGGGTGTTATTTGGCAGTAACCCTTAACGTTCTCAGTAAATGTATTCTTGAATTGCTATTTTGTCAAAAAATCACCACTTTTTTTTTTTTTTTTCAAACTTTGGCATAGATTGGTGGTAAAATAGTTGCATGGAAAGAGTCAAAATACCCCATGTTTAATACCTTAGGTTGTGTTCTTTTAAAAAATATATATATGTGAAGGGTTAATCAGGGATTCCTGACAGATATCAGTGTTCCAATGTAACTATCGCTAATTTTTTTTAAAATTTTTTGGAAATAGCAAAGTGCTACTTGTACTTATTGCCCTATAACTTGCAAAAAAAGCAAAGAACATGTAAACATTGAGTATTTCTAAACTCAGGACAAAATTTAGAAACTATTTAGCATGGGAGTTTTTTGGTAGTTGTTGAAGTGTAGGAGATTTTGAGGGTCAAAGTTAGAAAAAGTGTGTTTTTTTCAATTTTTTCCTCATATTTTATAAAAATGTTTATAGTAAATTATAAGATATGATGAAAATAATGGTATCTTTAGAAAGTCCATTTAATGGCGAGAAAAACGGTATATAATATGTGTGGGTACAGTAAATGAGTAAGAGGAAAATTACAGCTAAACACAAACACCGCAGAAATGTAAAAATAGCCTTGGTCCCAAACGGACAGAAAATGGAAAAGTGCTGCGGTCATTAAGGGGTTAAACGCATATAATATTGACTCTTATTCAGATTCTTACAAATATATATATTTCAATGTGCTCATAAATATTTACTAATATAAAAATAATTCAGGTATTTATATTAATTTTATTGTCTCAGCAAATGTATATTTGATTGTGGGTTTAGTTTAAAGAAATATTGTTAAATACATCAGTTATAACCCTGCTATATACCAACATATTATTTGGAGAGTAAATGCTAAGATTCTTATAAATATACTGACAATAGTACAAACAATCTGTGGATTGTCATACAAAAAACATGGATACATAGTGCAGTGGTCTCTCCACATACCCTGACATAGAGCCCAACAAAAACAGTTCTGCACTGGATGGATTGGAAGTGGCACCACAGTGAGAATCCATTATTTCATTCAAACTAGGATTCTCATAAGGAATTTACATTTTGCCATCTGACCATACAGGGTGGAACTCCCTATATGTTACACCTTCTATGCATTTGCTATCAGACAGGCACCTCCACCCCCAGGCACATGCAATATGAGTTAGCAGGATCTGAGTGAATTAGCGGTGTGCCACCTGGTTCCAGTGTATGGCATCTTTGCAACAGTGTCTCAGGTCAAATCTGAAGTGGTAATGAAAGTCCAAGACATCGATCTTGTATAGGTCGGCCAAGTCAGTGCTGTAGAAGTTGCACTGCAGGATGCATCTCTCAGGGTCTTCTCTGCCTGGATGGTCATGTTTTTGTTAAAACAAAGAACAAATACAACACAGTACACAGTCGCATACATACAAATATACACTCATTTTCCATATCACACATACTTGTCGATTGAGTTAGCGCAATGTGGTGCTACTCATGCATTGTCAGTAACACCATGTTATTAGAATGCAACTAGCTGTATCAGTGGATGTTATGTAAAAAATTATATTTTCTTGTCAGTAGTATTAAATGTTTTCTTATTTACTTTATTAAAATCTTTAAGTATTTTTTTCTTTGGATGGCCTGTTTACATGTCTAAAATTTGCAAGGACCAGGGCTATTTTTACATTTCTGCGTTTTTTGTGTTTAGCTGTAATTTTCCTCTTACTCATTTACTGTACCCACACATATTATATACCATTAAATGGAATTTCTAAAGATACCATTATTTTCATCATATCTTATAATTTACTATAGAAAAAATATAAAATATGATGAAAAAATGGAACAAAACACACTTTTTCTAACTTTGACCCCCCAAATCTGTTACACATCTACAACCACCAAAAAAACACCCATGCTAAATAGTTTCTAAAGTTTGTCCTGAGTTTAGAAATACCCAATGTTTACACGTTCTTTGCTTTTTTTTCAAGTTATAGGGCAATAAATACAAGAAGCACTTTGCAATTTCCAAACCATTTTTTCATTTTCAAAATTAGCGATAGTTACATTGTAACACTGATATTTTTTTTAGTAGACAACCCAAAGTATTGATCTAGGCCCATTTTGGTATATTTCATGCCACCATTTCACCGCCAAATGCGATCAAATAAAAAAAATTGTTAACTTTTTCACAAACTTTAGGTTTCTCATTGAAATTATTTACAAAAAGCTTGTGCAATTATGGCACAAATGGTTGAAAATACTTATCTGGGATCCCCTTTGTTCAGAAATAGCAGACATATATGGCTTTGGCATTGCTTTTTGGTAATTAGAAGGCTACTAAATGCTGCTGCGCACCACACTTGTATTATGCCCAGCAGTGAAGGGGTTACTTAGGTAGCTTGTAGTGAGCTTGTAGGGTTAATTTTAGCTTTAGTGTAGTGTAGTAGACAACCCAAATTGCTCCATTTTGGTATATTTCATGCCACCATTTCACCGCCAAATGCGTTCAAATAAAAGTTAACTTTTTCACAATTTTAGGTTTCTCACTGAAATTATTTACAAACTGTTAGGGCAATCATGGCACAAATGTTTGTGTAAATGCTTCTCTGGGATCCCCTTTGTTCAGAAATAGCAGACATATAGCTTTGGCATTGCTTTTTGGTAATTAGAAGGACGCTAAATTCTGCTGCGCACCACACTTGTATTATTCCCAGCAGTTAAGGGGTTAATGAGGCAGCTTGTAGGGTTAATTTTAGCTTTAATGTAGAGATCAGCCTCCCACCTGACACATCCCACCCCCTGATCCCTCCATGACCACCCTCAAACAGCTCTCTTGCCTCCCCCACCTCACAATTGTCGCCGCCATCTTAAAGGGACATAATACTCATATGCTAAATCACTTGAAACTGATGCAGCATAACTGTAAAAAGCTGACAGGAAAATATCACCTGAGCATCTCTATGTAAAAAAAGAAGATATTTTACCTCACAATTTCCTTAGCTCACTAGAGTAAGTTTCTACTGCTGTCCAGCTGCAGGTAAAAAAAATAACAAAAAATAAACTGCAGCCAATCAGCATCAGCATTGCTGAGGTCATGAACTCTTTTATTTTGATCTCATGAGATTTCACTTAACTCTCTTGAGATTTCATAGTAAACTTCCTTAAACTGAATAGGGAAATAACACAAATGTGCACAAGGCTCACTCCCTTGCCTGTCCCGGGACAGACATACTGATTTGCTGCTTAAAGTCCTTTGTAATGGGGTTTGAATACTTAGGACATTTTGAGGTAAAATATCTTTCTTTTTTACATAGAGATGTTCAGGTGATATTTTCTAGTCAGCTTTTTACAGCTATGCTGCATCACTTTCAAGTGTTTCAACATTTGGGTATCATGGCCCTTTAAGTACTGGTAGAAAGTCTGCCAGTACTAAATTAAAAGGCATTTGTATTTTTTTATTTGTTTTATTTTTTATATTTAGTTTGCAGTGATGGATCCCCCCTTAGCCCCTAACCTCCTTTATCCCCCCCTATACAGCTCTCTAACCCTCCCCCCTCTACCTATTTGTTGCCATCTTGGGTACTGGCAGCTGTCTGCCAGTGCTCAGTTTGCTCAAAGACAATGCTTTTTTTAAAATACATTTTAGGATTTTTTTTATATTATTAGGATTACAATAAATGTATTACACAAGGTTATTTCAGAAATTCCATAATGTTTGCAGAGGAACATGAGACCTTATTTTTTCAGGAGTGTGGAACAAAATATTGTGAGTAAATTGCCAGAAATACAAAGAAGGACAAGTGAGCCCTTATTTTATAAAGCAATGGTCTCAAAGTATTTGTAATGCTTGTGGGATATTCCACTAACAGACCGAACTCGGCCAGTAGTCATGTTATCCCGGCATCAAGTCGGAATGATAGGGAATATCCCAGAGCAGAGAAAGCTTGCAAGATGAGGTAAGCGGCACTCACCACAGGCAGGATAGTACTCGGCGGTAACAGTCAGGAAATCAGGGATAGACCACCAGAAAGGTCAGGCAGGCAGGGTTCGGCAACAGCAAGGCAGTCCATAGGTAAACCACTAGGATGGTCAGGCAGGTAGGGTTTGGTAACAGTAAGGTAATCTAGAGGTAAACCACTAGGATGGTCACAGTAGGGTAGTCCAGAGCAATAGGGGTTAAACAAGCAGAGTAGTCAGACAGGCAGAGTTCAGCAGCAGTATATCAATCCAGCAGTTGAAGGGGTAAACAGGCAGAGGGTTCAGACAAGCAGAGTTCAACAGCAGTATATCAATCCAGCAGTTAAGGGGTAAACAGGCAGAGTGTTCAGACAAGCAGAGTTCAGCAGCGATATAACAGTCAGCATATAGCAACAATAACACCCAGGAGAACAGAAAGTAACACCTATACTTGGGCGCAGGTGAATGTAAGTGAAGTACTTACATCGCTGCAGGGTTTGTGCCACAGGAGGAATCCAGACCAGCATCATGAAGGAGGGAGCGTGCGGCGATGTCATCACCGCCGCACACAGACAGGAGCCGACTCCCCCCTAGGCAACGAGCAGCAAGCGCCACGTTCCTAGCAACAGCTAGAGCAGCGTGACATAGCCCCACTCTCAAGGGTTAACTCCGGGAACCTGAGTCGGCCTCAAAGGATGAGCAGCATGGAATTTGGAGACCAAAGATGGAGCATGCACTTCACGGGCAGGAACGATCTGCCACAGAGTAACCCTTCCAATGTACCAGATAATGCAGTTGTCTGTGCCTGTATCAGGAGTCCAGGATCTTAGCAACCTCATATTCAGGGTCACCACAGACCAGGAGCGGAGGAGGAGGAGTTCGGAGCTGGGTATATCTATTCTTGATGTAAGGCTTGAGTAGTGAGATGTGGAAGACTGGGTTTATGCGAAGGGTTTTGAGCAATGCCACTTTCAGACCAGTTGGTATGGAGAGCGTTGACAAAGGCTCTAAGGTAGACTTCAAGGTCCTGTTTACTCTCTCAGTTAGTCCATTGGTCTGAGGATGGTAGCCAGAAGATAAGGAAACAGCGGTTCCAAGCAACTTACAAAAGGCTCTCCAAAACGTAGAGATGAACTGTGGACCTCTGTCGGAAACAATATTCACAGGAATGCCATGAAGTTGTACCACATGCAATAGAAAAAGAGATGATCATTCATGGGCAGAAGGCAGTTTTGTTAGGGGTACAAAATGAGCCAGTCTGGAAAAGCGATCCACCACAACCCACATAACTGTATAGTGGTCAGAAGGAGGAAGGTCCACAATTAAATCCATTGTTATGTGTGTCCATGGTTGTTTGGGAATGGACAATGGTTGGAGCAAACTGGGAGGAAAGGATTGGGGAGTTTTGTTGGCAACACAAGTTGTGCAGGCTTTCCCATAATTCTGAGCATCAGACTTCATAGTAGGCCACCATACATGTTGGGAAAGACGCTTAAAAGTCCTTGTTAAACCAGGATGTCCTGAGAGTTTACTACCATGAACCTAGGACAGCAGAGGAGTGTGTAGGTTCAGAGGTACAAAAAAGATATCAGAAGCCACGGGAGCTTCAGGAGGTTTACTAGACTGGGCACATTGAAGTCTTTGAAGAAGGGTGGTATTCAGTTGAGCAAACACACAGGAGGGAGGTATGATGTGTTCAATAGGAGCTTCAGAGGAATCACTTGAGTGAGGAAACTGACGGGAAAGGGCATCAACCTTCTTGTACTTGGTCCCAGGAAGATAAGTGAGCACAAAGTTACAACGGGAAAAGAACAAGGCCCACCTGGGCTATCGAGGATTGAGTCGATGAGCAGTCTCTAGGTAAGTCAGATTCTTGTGGTCGTTGAGAATCTGAATGGGATTGGTGGTGTCTTCTAACCAATGAGGCCATTCAGTCAAGGCCACCTTAATGGCTAAGAGTTCACGATTACCCATATCGTAATTCCTTTCAGCAGGAGTAAAGCGTTTAGAGAAAAAGGCTACAGGGTGCGACTTGGAGGTTAAAGGATCCCTTTGGGTTAGAACTGCTCCAGCGACTATCTCGGAGGCATCAACCTCTAAAGTGAACTGTAGGTCAGGATCAGGATGGCAGAGCACAGGAGCAGAACAGAAACCCTTTTTTAGATGAGTAAAGGCATATATGGCCTCAGGGGACCAATGTTTACAGTATTTGTTCCGTTTTGTCAATTCAGTGAGAGGAGCGACAATTTGAGAAAAGTTCTTTATAAACTTGCAGTAATAATTGGAGAACCCAAAAATCTCTGTAACTTCTTTAATGAAGTAGGTTGAGGCCATTCTAAAACTGCGGTGAGTTTAGCAGGATCCATAGCAAAACCTTCTTTCGAGATGACATAACCATGGAACTGGATCTGAACTTGGTCAAACTCACATTTTACTAGTTTGGCTACCAAGGAATTGTCTCTGAGACGTTAAAGTGCCTGTCTCACTTGCTTATGATGCTCCTCCAGAGTGGAAGAAAAAATAAGAATGTCATCCAGTTAGACAATGACAGTGCGAATGAGGAGATCACGGAAGACATCATTGACAAATGCCTGGAAGACTGCAGGGGCATTACACAGCCCAAAGGGCATTACAAGGTATTCATAATGCCCTGATCTTGTGTTGAAGGCGGTCTTCCATTCGTGGTCTGGGAAGATACGGGTCAGATTGTATGCCCCACGTAAGTCCAGCTTGGTGAAGAAGTGAGCATTCTGGAGTGAGTCATAGAGTTCGGTGATAAAGGAATTGGATACTGATTCTTGATAGTGATGTTGTTCAAGGCTCTGTAGTCGATGCAGGGTCTGAGCCCACCATCCTTCTTACTGACAAAAAAAGAAGCCTGCCCCAGCAGGAGAGGAGGAAGGGCAAATGAAACCTTTAGCTAGGTTCTCTTGGATATACTACTCCATGGACGGTGGGGTGGCAGCACGTCGGCTGCTTTTTTCTCAAACACAAACATCTGCGAAGTCTGCATAAACTGAGGGAAGGTTTGGAGGAGTCTGTATACTGGCTATGGGGATGCACAGCAGAGGAGTGACTTTAGCAAGGCAGGAGTGGAAACAGGAGGTACCCAAGTAGGCCAGTTGTCCTTCAGCCCGGTCAAACTGTGGATTGTGTATACGAAGCCAAGGAAAACCGAGGACGCACACAGACAGGAGCCGACTCCCCCCTAGGCAATGAGCAGCAAGCGCTGCGTCCCTAGCAACAGATAAAGTAGTGTGGCGCGTCAGTAATGGCCCTGGGGCCATATGCGGCCTCAAGATAGTTTAATCTGGCCCTCCCTTGTTTATCAGGTAGATCATTAATTAGGGCCCTTCATTTTTTTACGGGTAAAAGAGGTGTAACTAGTTGATGTTCTATTCAGGCACAGTAAAAAATACTGAAGGGTGTGCCTGAAAAAACCCACCGGTGGTCTCTATGCGAATAATGGGTTAATGAAGCAAGGTTTGAAAAGAATAAAAGTATCTCCTAAAATATAAACTAACAGGTTTATTTCCATTGCAAATTTTTTCACCAAATAAATGTATTATACTTTTATATATGTTGATTTGTATGGTTGACTGTTTTTTCAGGCACACCCTCCAGTCTTTTTTTACTGTGATTTTTCCATTAACCTAGAGGTTGGGGATATACCTCTATTTGAAGGGGAGCAACACTGAACTTCAGCCCTAAGGGTGTTTTTGTTGTGGTTCTATTCAGACACTCACAAGATAATTAGAAACACAAGCATGCAATGTCCAGCGTAGACTCCCACTATATACTGCTTGGATAAATGCCATTTTTATGCTTTTATAAAGTTCCAGTATGATCACTTTACATGGCATTCACAATATATAGCTTACTGTGAATGTCTATTGTGGGTTACAAATCCCATCATGAGCTACTACTTGGGTAAATGTCACTTCCAGTTCCTAGTATATCCAGTTTGAGAGCACTCACTATGTATAAGCGGCCCCCACAGGAGAAGAACACTTTGTCAGTGGTCCCCAGAAACATTAAGCTTGATACCCCTGTTATAAAGACCATCATCCAAATTCAGGTAATGGGTCCTAAATCTGCCCTGGTGATTAGGAGCTGCCACAATAAAGCCAAATATGTCACAGCATTTGACCTATTTTAAGAGGTGTGGTACTTCTTCTCAATAAATCATTATCAATACCCTGACCATATAAATAAGTTAACTTACCCCTTTATGAAATAATATTTTTGTATAGTTTCAAGATTATCTGATATTGGCCAACATTTTATTCTATTACAGAATATTGAGTGAACATTTAGGAGACTTTGTTTTAATTTTCTAAACTGTTATTTAAAAAGTGGTTTCAATTTAAAACTATATTTATAATACACATAGATTTTGGTTAATCAATATCTACTGTATTTATCTGTTTGTTTGTTTTTTTTTGCTTAAAATGTCCATTGACTTTCCTGCCATATTCACTGACTGTTTGGAAACCTACGTGGAGGATGTAATGACTAGCCAATAACAAACCACTACACCAAAAAAATAAAATTATATATATATATATATATATATATATATATATATTTATACAGGGAGTGCAGAATTATTAGGCAAATGAGTATTTTGACCACATCATCCTCTTTATGCATGTTGTCTTACTCCAAGCTGTATAGGCTTGAAAGCCTACTACCAATTAAGCATATTAGGTGATGTGCATCGCTGTAATGAGAAGGGGTGTGGTCTAATGACATCAACACCCTATATCAGGTGTGCATAACTATTAGGCAACTTCCTTTCCTTTGGCAAAATGGGTCAAAAGAAGGACTTAACAGGCTCAGAAAAGTCAAAAATAGTGAGATATCTTGCAGAGGGATGCAGCACTCTTAAAATTGCAAAGCTTCTGAAGCGTGATCATCGAACAATCAAGCGTTTCATTCAAAATAGTCAACAGGGTCGCAAGAAGCGTGTGGAAAAACCAAGGCGCAAAATAACTGCCCATGAACTGAGAAAAGTCAAGCGTGCAGCTGCCAAGATGCCACTTGCCACCAGTTTGGCCATATTTCAGAGCTGCAACATCACTGGAGTGCCCAAAAGCACAAGGTGTGCAATACTCAGAGACATGGCCAAGGTAAGAAAGGCTGAAAGACGACCACCACTGAACAAGACACACAAGCTGAAACGTCAAGACTGGGCCAAGAAATATCTCAAGACTGATTTTTCTAAGGTTTTATGGACTGATGAAATGAGAGTGAGTCTTGATGGGCCAGATGGATGGGCCCGTGGCTGGATTGGTAAAGAACAGAGAGCTCCAGTCCGACTCAGACGCCAGCAAGGTGGAGGTGGAGTACTGGTTTGGGCTGGTATCATCAAAGATAAGCTTGTGGGGTCTTTTCGGGTTGAGGATGGAGTCAAGCTCAACTCCCAGTCCTACTGCCAGTTTCTGGAAGACACCTTCTTCAAGCAGTGGTACAGGAAGAAGTCTGCATCCTTCAAGAAAAACATGATTTTCATGCAGGACAATGCTCCATCACATGCGTCCAAGTACTCCACAGCGTGGCTGGCAAGAAAGGGTATAAAAGAAGAAAATCTAATGACATGGCCTCCTTGATCACCTGATCTGAACCCCATTGAGAACCTGTGGTCCATCATCAAATGTGAGATTTACAAGGAGGGAAAACAGTACACCTCTCTGAACAGTGTCTGGGAGGCTGTGGTTGCTGCTGCACGCAATGTTGATGGTGAACAGATCAAAACACTGACAGAATCCATGGATGGCAGGCTTTTGAGTGTCCTTGCAAAGAAAGGTGGCTATATTGGTCACTGATTTGTTTTTGTTTTGTTTTTGAATGTCAGAAATGTATATTTGTGAATGTTGAGATGTTATATTGGTTTCACTGGTAAAAATAAATAATTGAAATGGGTATATATTTGTTTTTTGTTAAGTTGCATAATAATTATGCACAGTAATAGTCACCTGCACACACAGATATCCCCCTAAAATAGCTAAAACTAAAATCAAACTAAAAACTACTTCCAAAAATATTCAGCTTTGATATTAATGAGTTTTTTGGGTTCATTGAGAACATGGTTGTTGTTCAATAATAAAATTAATCCTCAAAAATACAACTTGCCTAATAATTCTGTACTCCCTGTATATAATATATATAGTATAAAGTAGAACCGCACTCACTGGACTTTGAAAAAACAAAACGTGGTTTATTGTTGTGACATTTTGGAGATCAAACCATCCCCTTCATCAGATGAAGGGGATGGTTTGATCTCCGAAACGTCACAACAATAAACCACGTTTTATTTTTTCAAAGTTTTTCAAAGTCCAGTGAGTGCGGATCTACTTTATACTATAAATAAGCACTGTTCCTGTCACCCTGGCCGTTAATTTTATTTATATATATATATATATGAGTCTTGTATTAATGCTACATGATTATTTTTGTTAAAATCCAATTCTCGATTCACAAAAAGCAAACCCCACTGGCTACAATCTCAATTATTTCTTACCTGTGATAACCTGATCATTTAAATCATTTTTGATAATCCATAGATTGCACTCTACTCACCTGTATTTTGAAAATGTTAGCATATTATCAAATGCTAACGCAGAAAGGCTTATGTCAAAAAAAGGAAAAATTTTCTCAATAAGAAGATAGCAATCCATAAATCCAATATTCAAGAGACATTGAAAGATGGAAAAAGTGCATACACAAATGCCACAACATTTTCTTGTGATGACATATATGTCGACTCAAGTGATCAGATTCCAAAGTCTTAGCATGGTGATGATGTTAACATCCACTTGCTAAAACGTTATGGTTATTTAATTGAAATAATTATTTATTAGAAGCAAAGAATTCAGGGTACAATCAAAAACATTATTGTCAATCCAAGGACATAATTTCAATCCCTTTGTCTCACATCTAGTGTCAGGAAAAACATTCAAATTCTTTGCCAGTTATTAAGCTTACAATAAAACATAAATAATAAACACTACTTAACTTTAAATATTACTGTGGTACTATTATTTGGCAACTACAGAGTATTTTACGGAGCTCGAGTCTTTTTCTCAGAGGGAAGTAGAATCTAACAAGTGAGACCTGAGAATCTGAGTGGGTTGGGTCTCTAGTGATGTGTGACTTCTTATACAATAACACTTGACCTTTGGAGAATCCTCCATCATACCTGTTCTCATATTATCCAATAAAACCATATTTTAGTAAACTGATCCCTGGTCCCTTTTATAGAGGCAGCTATTTCTGACATGGTATATATGTGCTCTATTTTATCTAGTACCTCAGACCAGGATGGAGCCCCTGTCTTCCAATGTCTGGCTATACAAACCCTCGTCACAGTACACAATGTCCTAATGAATGTATTGATTGCTTTGTTATACGGTATGATTCTATGATTTAAGAGAGCTTGAGCTACTGTTAGGGCAATAGGTTCCTGCAAAACTCTGCCCAAGAGTCTCTGATGCTGCTCCCAAATAGCCTTGACCCCGGGGCATTCCCACCACATGTGTATATAAGACCCCCTAGCCCCACACCCTCTATAACATTGGTTTGTTCCATTTGGGGGAAAATGGTCCTAAAGGCCGTCTTAATACAGTTCTCTCTGAGATCCGCATTGATCAGACCCTTACTTGAGTCGTGCAGGATCAAGTCCCATTTATTTTGTGGAAGGTCCAGTCCAGTATCCTGTTCCCATTTAACTACTATTGTTGAGTGAGTCAGAGAGTTAGCTCCCTGGAGAGTCAAATATAGTATTGAGATCAATTTCTTCAGCCTGTCTGGGGAGGAGCAAATACTTTCTAATGTTGTGGGTTGTCAAGGTATAAGTAAAGATTATATATATATATATATATATATATATATATATATATATATATATATATATATATATATATATATATATATATATATATATATTATATATTAATTCTATATTTGGCTAATCAATTCCAAATTATTTATTCAGAAAAATTGACTTCACTCATGCTTATATCTTCAGCTCTCCCCCCACTTAGTATGCAAGTGAGGACAATAGAACATTTGGTGTATTTAATTTAAACAACCATTCCAGAGAAAAAAAACAGATTACCTCAAAAATAATCATCTGTATATTCTATATATTCCACATCTGTTTCCAAAGGATGTCCCACTGAGGCGTGAATTTAAAATCCCTATCAGATGATCGCTGACCCCTAGTTCTGCTCTGAAGTCATCTATATTGCGTCTCATAATATTTGGAGACAACAGCTCTATCCTAATATAAAACAAACGCCCCTTGCCAAATAGTTTTAGCTAGGGGAATACACGTTTATCATGATTGAAAGTTAGCATAGCTTTGAAGCACACCCTCCTGCTGTGTCAAGCACCCAAACATTTTCCTAAAGGTACTGAAATTATAGGAAACCACTTGATTATTTAGAATAAATAGTCTGTGTTTTGAGTGGAGGATGTGCTCAAGGGCCCTCTGGAATTTCTCACCTAAATCTTCGTGACTTCAAAGGAAGACAGGTGCTAGCAGACATGTGTGATGACAACAGTTCTATCTCACTGAATCTCTGACATTTGAAGACGTATTGCAGACAAACGGCTGGGGGGAAGGTGACACACACAGTGGAAGCACATGGGTTACATTATAATTTCAAAATTCACTGTTTAAAACAACTGTATTATATTCAAGTAGAATATACTTCAGCATTGCAAGAAAATATATATTTTAATGGATATGAGACTGTCTATTTATGTGATATTAAATATAAACACATGGATAGGGGAAATTGTGAACCTAGGTCATATTATATGATTATGCACTAAATATTTATGACATTTTAAATACATCTCTTGAAATTTAGTGAGATGGATATATGGAAGTCATTTTGATGTGATATGACTATAAAATATTGACATCTGATATCAAATTATAAATTTTCTGTTAGGCTAAATGAAATATAAATGCTAACAAGAGAAATCTACTAATGCAATAAATTATAATATGTTTAATAGGGAGAATTGAATTAACAAGGTACTTATTTTAATATAATGTAATGTTAGACACATGATGTTTCATATCAAAATGATCAGAGAGGTGATGTGATACTGTCCCATCTGTGATTGATATTGTGAGGGATTAATGCAAGAAATTATGGCAGTTATTACATATTTTAAAAGAAATATTCTCTTTCACTGTTAGAAATGTTCAGGTGAATCTGTTTGTGTGCGTCTACTGCCACCCGAGGGCCAGAACCCAGTATGACAGTTAAGGGATTTAACTGTTAAAAGATGCGTTTCAATGGTGACCGAGGGCCAATCCAAATAGACATCCCATCTAACCAATGGGATGGTCAGATCCTGTCAGGCCACCCCATGGTTTCATCAATGAATGAAAACTTATATAAGTATAAGGAGGAGAGAGAAAGGACAGATTACTGACTTGAATGATAACTACTGCTGGGCGTTCAAAATACATTCATTCTGAGCAAGCTGACTGCCTTTTCTCATTGATTGCAAAATTTACTTATCTGTCTTCTGAGATGAAACAAGGAATTTTTGGTAACTGAACTATCAATTTTGATAATTTTGGTAACGTATATATATATATATATATCAAAATGATCAGAGAGGTGATGTGATACTGCCCCATCTGTGATTGATATTGTGAGGGATTAATGCAAGAAATTATGGCAGTTATTACATATTTTAAAATAAATATTCTCTTTCACTGTTAGAAATGTTCAGGTGAATCTGTTTGTGTGCGTCTACTGCCACCCGAGGGCCAGAACCCAGTATGACAGTTAAGAGATTTAACTGTTAAAAGATGCGTTTCAATGGTGACCGAGGGCCAATCCAAATAGACATCCCATCTAACCAATGGGATGGTCAGATCCTGTAGGGCCACCCCATGGTTTCATCAATGAATGAAAACTTATATAAGTATAAGGAGGAGAGAGAAAGGACAGATTACTGACTTGAATGATAACTACTGCTGGGCGTTCAAAATACATTAATTCTGAGCAAGCTGACTGCCTTTTCTCATTGATTGCAAAATTTACTTATCTGTCTTCTGAGATGAAACAAGGAATTTTTGGTAACTGAACTATCAATTTTGATAATTTTGGTAACGTATATATATATATATATATATATATATATATATATATATATATATATATATATATATATATATATATACAGGTAGCCCTCAGTTTATGCCGGGGTTAGGTTCCAGAAGGAATGGTTGTAAATCGAAACCGTGTCATAAGTAACACCTAATACATTATTTTTAAAGCTTTGAAATGAAGACTTTAGATGCTAAACAGCATTATAAACCTAATTAAATAACCACACAACAATACACACAATACTTTACTTGCATTTTTCTGCAAACAGTTCTTTCTATGCATTCCAATCTGGACTGATTTATAGACAGGAAGATCTTGTTCCTTTGCAAGCTGCTCGATAGCTCAGGTCTGATTAATTTCATCTTGCTTGGCTTGCATATCTTTGCTGCAACACAAGCGGACAGCTCCACCTACTGGCTACTTTAATCAATGCACTGTTTCTCAATGCTTTTCAACAGCAGTCACATGACTGAAAAAAAAGGTTGTTATTCTGAAACGGCTCAAATTGAACCGTTGTAAACCGAGGGCCACCTGTATAAAGAAAGAGGGTTGCAATTAATATTTTAACACAAATATATGCATAGTTACTGCAGTTTAAATTACAGTTGATAGATTTAAAGAGCAGTTTATATATTAGTTTATATTCAGTCTGTATATTGTTAAACATATATCCTTGATGCTAAATTGTTTTTATCTGTGCAAATATAGAGTTATAACTCAGAGTTTGATTGTTGGCACAAATAATATATATAACTTCTAGTGTTTAAATTAGAGTATATAGACTGTCCTATTGTTTTTACTAAACAGTATTAGAATTGTATTGTTTGGATGTTTAGCAGTTAAAGATCTTGGAATCTCTTTGTGTTAACAGGGTAAAATTTCTATTGTGAATAAGGTAGGCTTTTATGAATTTTGCATAGCATATTTGAATAGCATATAATATTGACTCATATTTTGATTCTTAAAGATATATATAATGTATATATATATATATATATATATATATATATATATATATATATATATATATATATAAATGTGTTCATAGATATTTGCTAATAATAAAGAATTCAGATATTTATATTAATTTTATTGTCTTAGTTTATGCATATTTGATGGTGGGTTTAGTTTAAAGAAAGATTGTTAAATATATTCAGTTATAACCCTGCCATATACTCGCATATTATTTGGAGAGTACTGCTAAGATTCTTATAAATATACTGACATATTATATGGAGGCATTGCGTGAGATATTATAAATATTTATCATATTGATAGAACATATTTGTAGTAAATAGAAATTATTATAGAAGAGGAATTTCATATTTCGAAATTTATATTTTGAAAATATATTTATTTTTTGAAAATTGAAATATTGATTTTCGTGTTCAAGATTAATATTAATATTTTAAAATATTATTAAAAATTAATTTTTGAAAAATTAATAAAAATATTAATTTTTCATATTTCAAAATTCATAAAAATATAACGGCTAGATTTAGAGTTTGGCGTTAGCCGTCAAAACCAGTGTTAGAGGCTCCTAACGCTGGTTTGGGGCTTTTCAATGGGATCTTTCTAACGCCGGTATTTAGAGTCTTGGCTGAAGTGAGCGTTAGAAATCTAACGACAAAACTCCAGCCGCAGAAAAAGGTCAGGAGTTAAGAGCTTTCTGGGCTAACGCCGGTTCATAAAGCTCTTAACTACTGTGCTCTAAAGTACACTAACACCCATAAACTACCTATGTACCCCTAAACCGAGGTCCCCCCACATTGCCGCCACTCTATTACATTTTTTTAACCCCTAATCTGCCGATCGTACACGCCGCCACCTACGTTATCCCTATGTACCCCTAATCTGCTGCCCCTAACACCGCCGACCCCTATATTATATTTATTAACCCCTAATCTGCCACCCCCAACGTCGCCTCTACCTACCTACAATTATTAACCCCTAATCTGCCGACCGGACCTCACCGCTGCTATAATAAAGTTATTAACCCCTAATCCGCCTCACTCCCGCCTCAATAACCCTATAATAAATAGTATTAACCCCTAATCTGCCCTCCCTAACATCGCCGACACCTAACTTCAAGTATTAACCCCTAATATGCCGACCGGACCTCACCACTACTCTAATAAATTTATTAACCCCTAAAGCTAAGTCTAACCTTAACACTAACACCCCCTAAATTAAATATAATTTAAATCTAACGAAATAAATTAACTCTTATTAAATAAATTATTACTATATATAGCTAAATACTTACCTGTTTGGATCAGCCAATCGGATTGAACTTGAATCTGATTGGCTGATTCCATCAGCCAATCAGATTTTTCCTACCTTAATTCTTCGATGACGTCCCTTAAAGGAGCCTTCATTCGTCGGTAGTCCGTCGGGGAAGAAGGATGTTCCGCGTCGGCGGAATGAAGATGGATCCTGAAGAAGAAGATTGAAGACCCCGGTTGGAAGATGACATCGCCCGGATGGAAGACTTCTTCAGCGCCACTTGGAAGATGACATCGCCCGGATGGAAGACTTCTTAAGCGCCACCTGGAGGATCACTTCATCGGATGGAAGACTTCTTCAGCGCCCCTTGGAGGATCACTTCTGCCGCTCCGGATCTCCTCTTCGGTTCCATCGGTGGGTCGGCTGGCTGAAGACAACTCAAGGTAGTATGATCTTCAGGGGGGTAGTGTTAGGTTTATTTAAGGGGGGTTTGGGTTAGATTAGGGGTATGTGGGTGGTGGGTTTTAATGTTGGGGGGGTTGTATTTTTCTTTTACAGGCAAAAGAGCAGTTTTCTTTGGGGCATGCCCCTCAAAAGACCCTTTTAAGGGCTGGTAAGGTAAAAGAGCTTTGAACTTTTTAAATTTAGAATAGGGTAGGGCATTTTTTTATTTTGGGGGGCTTTTTTAATTTTTTGTACTTTAGTTAGTTTATGTAATTGTATTTAATTGTAGTTATTTGTAGCTATTGTACCTAGTTAAAATAAATACAAAGTTACCTGTAAAATAAAAATAAATCCTAAAATAGCTACAATATAATTAAAATTTATATTGTAGCTATATTAGGGTTTATTTTACAGGTAAGTATTTAGCTTTAAATAGGAATAATTTATTTAATAAGAGTTAATTTATTTCGTTAGATTTAAATTATATTTAATTTAGGGGGGTGTTAGTGTTAAGGTTAGACTTAGCTTTAGGGGTTAATAAATTTATTAGAGTAGCGGCGAGGTCCGGTCGGCAGATTAGGGGTTAATACTTGAAGTTAGGTGTCGGTGATGTTAGGGAGGGCAGATTAGGGGTTAATACTATTTATTATAGGGTTATTGATGCGGGAGTGAGGCGGATTAGGGGTTAATAACTTTATTATAGTAGCGATGAGGTCCGGTCGGCAGATTAGGGGTTAATAAGTGTAGGTAGGTGGAGGCGACGTTGGGGGTGGCAGATTAGGGGTTAATAAATATAATATAGTTGTCGGCGGTGTTAGGGGCAGCAGATTAGGGGTTCATAGGGATAACGTAGGTTGCGGCGGTGTACGGAGCGGCAGATTAGGGTTTAAAAAAAATATGCAGGTGTCAGCGATAGCGGGGGCGGCAGATTAGGGGTTAATAAGTGTAAGGTTAGGGGTGTTTAGACTAGGGGTACATGTTAGGGTGTTAGGTGCAGACTTAGAAACTGTTTCCCCATAGGAAACAATGGGGCTGCGTTAGGAGCTGAACGCTGCTTTTTTGCAGGTGTTAGGTTTTTTTCAGCTCAAAATGCCCCATTGTTTTCTATGGGGGAATCGTGCACGAGCACGTTTTTGAAGCTGGCCGCGTCCGTAAGCACCGCTGGTATTGAGAGTTGCAGTGGCGGTAAATATGCTATACGCTCCCTTTTTGGAGCCTAACGCAGCCCTTCTGTGAACTCTAAATACCAGCGGTATTTAAAAGGTGCGGGGGAAAAAAAGCCAGCGTTAGATACGCGAGTCGTTACCGACAAAACTCTAAATCTAGCCGTAAATTTTTCATATTTCAAAATTCATAAAAATATTAATTTTTCATATTTCAAAGTTCATAAAAATATTAATTTTTCATACTTCAAAATTCACAAAAATATTAATTTTTCATATTTCAAAATTCATAAAAAATATTGATTTTTCATATTTCAAAATTAATAAAAATATTAATTTTTTCATATTTCAAAGTTAATATCGATATTTTGAAAATATATATATTTTTTTCCTCTCTGTTATTAGTCAAAATTGTATTAGCGTTTTTATTTTATTAAGTACAACACTAAAATAACGATGTCTTCAGCAAAAAGTAATGCTAGCGTTTCTGTACAAGATGAAATTGTACCCTCCCCAAGATCCTCTGTCCATGTAGTGGTTCAGGAAAAAACTCTCAAATTAGAAGCCATGAATCCCATATTAATATTGGGGACGATATCTCCATGTATATTAAGGGGTGTAAAGCTAAGGCCAAAGATTTAGTTAGAGATATGTGGTTTGAAGATGGGGAATTATACCAAATGTTACTGCAACTTAATGAATCCACGGAATTTAGAGGGCGTGATGAATTAATTTTCAAAACTTGGCCGATACTAATGTAATTGAGCTGTGAAATGTCTAACCAATTGGCAGGATAGGACAGACAATTAGGACGGCTAAGGGTTGAAAATGATTCATTAAAAGAGTTTGAAGAAGCTTTTATTCAAGCAAAGGTAGAGGTTTTCGAAGCTAGCCAAAAGGTTTCTGATTTAAATAAATATAATCAGGAATTAATGGCTGATTTTAAAGCTTTCGAAGAAGAATATGAAAAATGCCAAGATGAAAATAAAAATTTAAAAGACAGATATCATGAGGCTGAAAAAGGGTATGAACAGGCAATAAATAAATAAAAGAGACAAATCAGCAGTAATAAGGACGGGGGCAGAAATGAGTTTCAAGATACCAGGCGGGAGGATAGACAAAGATACCCAAACTATAGCCCTAATTCAGGCTCAGAGGTAACTTTCCCCCTAGGCAATTACCTAACTCTGGTAGACCAGAAAATTATTATGCCTCAGATGAAAGATACCCCAAGTAAATAATGCTCCCCAAAATAATAATGCTGAACAAATTGAACCCCAGGGGCAGCCACGCCAGGATAAAAATAGCGGCTCTGATTCTGAGGGGAACCAATGGTCCATGAATCATTATTATGGGGCATCAAGGGATAGGCCCAGGAGTAGGGGTAACTTGTACAATCAAGTAGATCAGCTTAGTACCCAGCTAATTCGGTTGAGCGAACAAGTCACTAATATGAGTCAAAAACTTACGGCTCAGCAACCTAACAATACTTTTTTAGGGGTACAGCCAGTGGCCAGCAGTGGGCCACAGGCACAGTCATAGACACTGCAGTATCACCTGAAAGGGAGGGGAGAGATATACAAAATAAAATGATAACTGTCAAAAATGTTACTAATCATGTTCTCTCCCCACAGACCGTAAACGGACGATTTAGCTGTGATGACGAGCAACCTTGGCCTGAAAGCATTAACCGATCTTTCCCTTTGCAGTGTTCTCTTAACCTTTTTTCCACAGATGCAGTACACAAGAATCCAGCCGACCCTGTCATGGAGGAGACCGGTAGGTATGAAGTTTCCTCTGCACGGGAAAACATGGCGGATTCAGGTAACACGTGGCGTAGCCCACAGATGTACAATAATGCAAATTTTATGTGTGAAATGGTAGAAACTGCAGGAAGATATTATGTATTAGCCGAGCTGCAAGATTCAGTCTCCAACCCTATCATGGGATAAATTGATACTGGATCTCAGGCAACTATTTTATCCCACAGGTACTACACACAGCTAAATGAGCTAACACCCCACAAACCTAAAATAAAAGAATTTGATGGCTCTCTAATAGGAGTTGGGGGTGACTCCCTAAAAGTTTACGGTACTGCCTGGTTAAAATTTAAATTGGGGAACAGGGTCATAAGACACCCTGTCATTATAGTGGATCTGCCAACTGATCGTTTAATTATTGGTAGTGATCTCCTGAAGCTACTAAACACCATGATTGATTGCATAAATAATGTAATTTGGTCACAAGTTAAAAGGCCTATCAATTTGGAGAAATCTGGTATATCTCGCTCCGACATAACTGTCACGTGGTGGAAGAGAAACCAGATGCTGTGGAGATTCATTTCAGGAATAACTCTGTACCTGAAATCACTATTTTACAAATAGATGATCAGACTCCTTTAAGTGGCTCTGATGGTAATACTTTTAAAATTTTGGCTGAAAAGATATTTCCTTAGATGGCGATGTATTAACCATATGTCTCCACAAGGGGGATTATAAAATCCCTAAGGGGGGGGGGGGGCACGCTCAATACCTCGCAGGGATTGAGAGAGTTAAAGAGGATCTATTTATCCCTATACAAGTGCATGACCTTGGTAAAACCAAGTATGCTAAATTAAACTTAAAACAGGAAGCTAGCTATATAAGCGAAGGGTTATTAGCGCAGATAGCTTAACCTAAAGTGATTAAATATCTTTCTCCCCAAGACCACTGTGTCAGCGGCCTGGATGACAGGTTTGAAAGCTATAACATCACAGCTAAGTGCTTATTATCTGTCTTTATAGGTAATAAGTCAGTGAAGCACCTGTTTTTAGTTTTAAATACCCCCCATAATCAAATATACATTGGCAATGATATCTTACATAGATATGCCATACAAATAGATTTGATTAACTTTTGCCTCTGGAGCAGGTTAAAGGGAGACCCTGAAGTATTTCAGGATGAAAGTGAAGCCCTGAAATCAAACCAGCAATTACCATATGCTGTAAATATGCAGGTGTCTAACGATGTTATAATTCCTGCTGGGGCTGATAAATTTCTTTTACCCTTACAGGTAAAGAGAGGTCAGAAATTAAAAACTTCTGAAACACTAATTTGCATCTCCCATAGAATACAAAATCTGGGTGTCACAGTGACCTATGGTAAATATTGGAACTATTCCAATACAGGTTATTGTGCATAACATGACCCCACAGGACATAAACTTATCCAAGGGAACTACCATAGGATACGCGCTGGAATCAAGTTATTACACTTTTGGATTCCAGAATAATGTAATTGGGCTAATACCTGAAGGATACTTAACTGAAGAACAATTAATAGAACAATCCTTTACATCTATGCCAGATGGTCTTTAATATTCAGTCTATTTATCCCTTCAGCTCAGAGGAAGGCATCTGTAAAATTGAAGAAGCCTCTCTAGTGTTTGATCAGCCGATCAAACAGCAAGATTACCCCAATACCCAGAGTCATGGGGGCAATGTCAATTATAATCAAGGAGATCTCACCTCTAGGTTGGAAGAAGCCTATGAAATAGGACAGCCTGAAATCTTTCCAGGATTTCAGCAAATAGTCGAAGAGCAAATATCCTTGGCTAATGGCTGTTCTAGCAATGATGAATGCCAACTGCTGCGAGAACTCCTGGAGTACAAGGATATTTTTGCTAGGGATTCTTACGACTGTGGTACTACAGACTTGCACATTGCAAGAATACAAACAGATCCCAATGCACCACCTGTATTTGTTAAACAATACAGACTTCCTTTAGCCTCATATGATTCTCTTGCAGAAATCATAAGGAACTTGGAAGAAAGAGGTATTATTAGACAGGTGCACAGCTCTTACAACAATCCTATTCTAGGTGTTCTCAAGCTCAATGGACAATGGCGTTTGTGTGCTGATTTAAGACAGCTAAACAAACGAGTGTACATGTCTGTACCCTCAGAAGAAAAAGGTGGAAGCTATAGTAAATTCTAAAAACCCAACTAACTTAAAGGAATTGAGGTCATTACTGGGTATGACGAATTATTCTCACAAATTCATTGATAATTATGCAGTTAGCTAAACCACTACTACTTCTTCTAAAGAAGGATGTGAAATGGCACTGGAGTGAGTCTCAAGAGACAGCCGTCAAAGAGCTGAAGAGAAAACTCACACAAGCACCTTGCTTAGCATACCCTGAAGGTGGTAAACCTTTCTTCTTAGAGACAGGTTACACAGATGTAAGCATGAGCGCTGTTTTATACCAAAAGCATGATAATTTAAGCAAAGCCACTGCTTATGCGAGCAAGACTCTATCCCCAGTAGAAATAAAATTTAGCGATTGCGAAAAAGCCCTCTTATCTACTGTATGGGCTCTACAAAATTTCCGCTGCTATATACAGGGCGAGAAAATTATTGAAGAAACAGCCCACCAGCCTTTGCTATATTTGCAAAGTGAAAGAATAAGAGATGAGAATCTGTATAATAGCCGGCTAGCCGCATAGCAGCGTGGACTCTTTCCTTACAAGGCTGGCCCTTAGAAATTCGCTATAAGCAGAATAAAAAGAATCCAGTCGCACAGGGGCTTGCTGAGCTCCACGACTATACTGCTAAGGATCCTGGGGAAGAATTATCAGGAGACGATTTCCTGGAGGAACAATTGCTTTCCCCATATAAAATATACAATGAGGACCAGTGTCAAACATTACCTTGGGTATATGTTGATGGTTGTTCTTACCATGCCACTATTGATAATGAGCGCAGACTAGTCACTGGCATTGGTATAACTTGGGCAAATGGATTCCCAAATATATCTATAGGTTTCAACATTGGACCAAGATCCAGTCAAGTTGCAGAACTAACTGCTGTTCTAAAAACCATTGAAATGGCTATTGAACATAGTATTCATGAATTTGTGATCATAACTGACTCAAATTATGTGCATGACAGTTTTGTTGAATACCTGCCGACTTGGAAAAGAAATGGCATGCAGAAAAGCAATAACAAACCAGTCAAGCATGGCAAGTTGTTCTGCTAGATTGATAATCTGGTGGTATCCAATGATTTAACCATCCACTGGAAAAAGACCAAGGGTCATTCCAGGGTTCTTGCGGATTCATTAGCCAACCAAGGAGCCATAACTGGAGAACTCCTTAATATTGAACACTTAATGGGTGCAATTCAGGTAGAAGCCATTACCAGAAACCAGGCTAAACAACAGAGTGAGCCTAACCTGGTACAATGGAGTCAGGATTCTCCTAGTGAGGACCTGATCACTAGTCAAAAAGAAGACCCCATTGTGGGCACCTTCTATAAACACATAGAAGATCCTGAAAATAGCCCCATATCAAAAGATGATTGTATTGGCAAAGAAGATCTTAGAATCAATGAAATCCAGAACACAATTCAAGTTACAGGATGGTTTGTTAATTAGAACCTCCAAAACTGGCATCCAGCAATGGGTAGTACCCATCAAGTTCAGAGGTCTAATGCTTCAACATGCCCATGATGCTCCCACATCTGGTCATCGTGGTGCCAAACTCACATATAAAATATTGCATGACTACGCTTTTTGGCCACACATGTTGAAAGATGTTCAAACCTACTGTCAAGGGTGTTTAATTTGTCCACAGTTCCAACCCACTGTGCCAACGCATAGAGCACCATTGCAGAAAAGGGGGATGGTAATGCCATGGTCAGATATACAAATTAATTTTATTGGTCCAGCATCTAGGTCATCAAGAGGTAACAAATACATGTTAACAGTGACATGCCTGTTCACTAAATGGGTAGAGTGCATCAGTGCACCTAACAATAGTGCTGAAACATGTGCAGCATTGCTCATCAACCACGTGTTATCCAGATTTGGTTTACCCCAAAGAATAGAATCAGATCGGGGAACCCACTTCACTAGCGAAGTGATGACAAAAATATGTAAAATACTAGGGGTAAAAAGAAAGCTCCATATTGCTTATAGAGCTGCCTCAAGTGGTGGTGTAGAGCATTACAACCAGTGCATTGTTAAAATCCTCAAAAAGTTTGTGAGTGAAACGGGTAAAGACTGGGATGTAAAATCTGTGGGGAGCAAAGGTTGCAATATTTGTGTAAGGCAGAGGAGATCTGGAGGTAAAGAAACCAATGTAGTTCCAGTGGTCGAATTTTATCCTGAATTTGGGAGTATGTCTGTGTATGATTCCCGCTAAGGTAATCAGCTACCCTATAGAGTCCCTTATTAATCCACTTCCCCACTTGTTTATGCAAGTCTGGGTGCAGAATAAATTTGATTGGTTTGGTCCTAGAATTTGTGTGAATGAGTCTCAAGGGTCCAGTAAGTGATTTCCACACCCTAATTGTGTCCACTGTAGCTAGTATTCTACCCCCCTGACTACCATATACATGTACTAAGTCCCATAATATATCTGCTGAGGAATCGTATCCTCCAGATCCGCTTCAAGTCCGCTCCATAAAATATTACGATCATTCCTACCTAATAGAGAAGCTTGTGCTAGTCTAGCCGCATGATAATAATCAATCAGGTTTGGGAGGCCTACTCCTCCTAATTGTTTGTGCCGAGATAATATATGTAAGGCAATTCTCCCTCCCCTATCCCCTCTGAGGTAACTGTTTAAAGAGGTTTGTAAGTTGTGTAAGTCCGATCTAAGTACTGCTATTGGAAGTGCCTGGAAGAGGTATAAAATTTGTGAGAGAACGTTCATTTTAATCACCGAAAGCCTTCCATACCATGAAAATAAACAATTTCTCCACTTTTTTAGATCCCTATTGATTGTATTATACAGTGGGACATAATTCAATTCATATAGCTTATGGTAAGTGTCTGAGAGTTTGATGCCTAAGTATGTAATTGATCTCTTAGCCCAGACAATTTCAAAGTTGGCCTCAATCAGCTTTTTGGTATGTGGTGGGAGATTTAGAGGGAGCGCCTCACATTTATCTAAGTTAATCTTATACCCTGAAACCCTTGCAAAGTCTTGTAATGTCTGGTATAGGTTGGGTAACAATATTAGGGGTCTAGTCAAGGTCAAAAGAACATCATCTGCAAAAGTGATAACTTATATTCCGAATCTTTGACTGTCACTCCCGAAATGTCTGGGTTATTTCTAATAGATGCACAGGACAAACAAGAGTGGCGACAGGGGGCATCCCTGACGGGTGCCATTTAGAACATCTATAGTCTTGGATTGAAATCCCGCTGCCCTAATAGTCGCTGTTGGGTTAGAATATATACCTTTTAATGCCTTCATAAAGGCCCCCAAAACCCATCTCCATCAGAATCAAGGTCATATAGGTCCAGTCAATCCTGTCAAACGCCTTCTCTGCATCCAAGGAGAGGAGCAGAGAAGGCGTTCGTTTCCCCTTTAGGTAGTCTACTAGGGCTATTGTCCTTCTCACATTGTCTGGTGCCTCCCTGTCTGATATAAAGCCCACCTGGTCCGGGTGGACCAGAAGCGGAGCCAATTTCTTAAGCCTATTAGCCAAGATTTTGGTACGTTATGGTTATTTAAAGGAACATTATACCCCTTTAATGTGTTCCCAATGGTCCATTTTACCTGCTGGAGTGTATTTAATTGCTTGCAGACATATCCGTTG
Organism: Bombina bombina; assembly: GCF_027579735.1. Lineage (NCBI taxonomy): Eukaryota > Metazoa > Chordata > Amphibia > Anura > Bombinatoridae > Bombina > Bombina bombina. The sequence goes on from NC_069502.1 coordinate 640,344,987, forward strand.
CCTTTATTAGTCAATTGCCTTTAGAAACTGCCACCTACACTCAAAATATGAATAACAAATGTATTCTCTGTAGACAAGCTATGCAAACAGGAGAGAATAGAACTAATTAATCTCCTAGTGGTGGGTAGGAGAGAGATTTTTAAACCTGAAATAGCTTGTTGTGCCCAGGCATAATTAGCATTTCAATACTTCATTTATGAGTCAGATTACAAGTGGCGTGAATTTGCGGTAGCAATTAGCTTTCAGAAAATTGACCAGTGATTGAAATTTTCTTAAAGTGCCCCAAATGCCCTCAAAATACACTAGGCATTTTTGGGGTCTAAAGTTGGTGGGTGTGGGGTGGCTGAAAAAAAACGCACTGAAAAGTGCCTTTACATTTCGGTCTATGGGAACTGTGTGTATATGTTTTATACCAATGATGATGGGCGGCACACCATCTTCAGTCATCGTGGGTCCATCTTCTTTCCAGCCATAATCCATCTTCTATCTTCATGCCGGTGGCGGCAGTGAGGTCATCGGCGATGGCAGCTGCATTGGTCCTCATTTTTAGCCCAGCGACTTGGAGCTCCCTGGTGCCCATGACCTTGCAGCTGCCACTAGGATAAAGATAGAAGATGGGCTGCAGCTGGGAAGAAGATGTACCCCCCGATGGATGAAGATGGAGCACCGCTGGGATGAAGATGGAGCTCCGCCCATCAGCATTGCTATGTACCAATTTGGGGGTTAGATTAAGGATTTTATAAAAAAAATTTGGGTGTTTTTTTTTTAAGATTAGGGGTTTTTTATGCGCAGAAAAAGAGCTGAATGCCCTTTTAACCCCTTACTGACCGGGTCATCTGGTAAAATGAGCATTGGAAGCGATTGCTGAGCACTTCAGCTGCTCTAACCATATTGCCACAGTGCCTCAATATATTAAGGCATTGTGCAATACAGTAAACTGCCGGTGAGCTTCAGATCTGAAACACCCGGCAGTTTAGAGCATCGGAAGCATTTGTTCGCTTACGATGCTGGCGGCTAGCATGTTGAGTGCCCTGAGGGGTCGAGGCACTCAGCAAAAGTAAAAAATAAAAAATAAATAAAAATAAAATAAATAAATAAGCAGAGAATGCCCCAAAATGTGCCTGATTAGGTGAATATTTTGTAAATATTGACTCTGACCACCATTGGTCTGCCTTCCTCTCCTCACTTGTGTTTTAGTGAGGGAGAGAGACAGATCAGTATTGAGAGGGAGAGTTTTAGCTAGAGTTTTAGGTAGACTTTGTTTATTGTGAGACCCAAAGGCTCTTTTCAGAGCCATTATACTGTTAGAAGCCTTCTTCAAGACAAACAACATCTGTTGAATAAAAGAAAAAACAACCAATATATACAAACACATTTATGCAAACTAAAGTGAAAATTACACACCCAACACCATTATTATACTAATTTAAAATCATGTTAAAGGATAAACTTGAGTTCTAGTCCATTGACACCAGGCAGAGCCCTAGACAATACTAACTTAAACTAATGGAAACACCACTTAAATGAAACCTAATCAGGTCAGACAAATACTACTCACTTACATCAAGAGGATGAAAATCCAAATAAGCCAGACAGCGTCTAAATTCCATATAGCTGTCAAGAGTAAAATGCATACATAAAAATACAAACTGAAAAACCAAGCTCTATTTTAATATTAGAAATAAAACAAATAAACGCTAGAATGATAAGGGAAGTCTGAACTGAACAATATTATGTCAAGTCAAACACCTACAAGCAGAAACAGGACACATAAGCCCAGAACGCTGAACATAGATACCATGAGAAATCCAGTAATACTTTATAATAAGAGCAACCACTAATGCTGGATACGCTTAACCATGTCACTTATCATGATGCCAGAGCCGTAGACACAGAATATATATACCGTATTGTTCCGCATATAGGCCACACTTTTTTCCCTTGATTTCTACCTTTAAAGTTGCAGTGCGGCCTATATGCGGGGCGCAGCCTATAAGCGGTATTTTTTGACTTTTTTATTTTTATTTGCTTTATATTGCCTAGTATAGTAAATACCAGGTAAGGAATGTACCGGTAACTTACGGTATAACTTACGGTATATAGTAATATGGGTAGAGAATTGCGCACCAGTAGCCCTATGTGTGTACACTGATCACTGAGCGAGTATCTAAACGAACGCTCCTTGGACCGAACTTGCTCCTATTGGAATGTAACCAATACCTGTGACTAAGCATTAGCAGTCTTCTAGGAGTGAACTGAAGACGTTGCTAAATGCTTCTTCACAGGCGTTGCAGTCTGCAGGAACGAGCAGCAGATGTGGCTGTAGATTATGATGTCATCACAGTAGGAGCTGTGTGCAGTATGCAGAGTCCGTTATTATTGTAGCTTATCTTATGGGTATTGTAGTCTGGGTAGGGAGGAAGTGGGCGGAGCACAGATGTCCCATGTTTGTCAGTTTTGCCTCTGATATTGGTAAGAAACAGTTTTTTTCCCCCTCACATCATACCTGATAAAAATACTGTACTATTAGGGTAACTAAAAAAATGCAGCTTTAATACTGGTCTGTTAAAATAAAACAAAGGAAAGATGCTGAACTCCTTAGTATGATAATTTCAAATGTGAAAAAGCCTTTATTTAGCCATTATAGCTTTAATGCCTGAGGAGTGCAGCATCTAAGAAGTTGCAGCATCTTTCCTTTGGTTTTCTTTTTTTTTTCCCATAAAAACCTATCCTACAACACCACCTGGAAGTACTTCCTAACAAACAACAAAAAAGAAAGAAAGAAAAAGAAAGAAGGAAAGGAGAGAACACCAACTTCAATATAAACCACACACTTAATAATGTGCCGAGCATTAAAAGTAATTCCCTTCAACTTATCCCTAAGTCTCTACGTCTTGTGCTACGCATTATAGTCTGTTCTTGACTAGTACTCGTATTCCCTTATCATTCATTCTCCACTGACCATCCATACAAAAACAAAACAAAAAAAAACAAACAAAACAAAAGTAGTGATTAAATAGTTATATCGATTTGCCTTCCCCTTCCCTTCCAGCTCCTCTCCCACCCCCGTTCTATATATCATATTATGTTACAACAACCCAGTCTCCCCTTAGATTTGCTTCCTGCATAAATAAAGTGTCCCTAAAAGGGGATATGATTGATTTCTGAGTATTATTGTCCAGTGTCTTGATAAGTTTCCCCCATTTATCAAAAAATTTCTCTATGTTGACCTCCATTTCCATTTGTATTGTAGCCTGTTCTAAGAATAATTAATGAATTACCCCATTCTTGAATTCCGAAAACTTAGGTTCTTTCTGAGACTGCCAGTTTTTCAGAATTACTTTCCTGCCTATGAGAATAGCTGTATTCAATAGTAGGGAGAGCTCCCCCACTTCCTCTGCTGAAGTTAGGAAAAACACATTCTGCCTGTTGATGCATATATAAGTCCTAGAAATTTTTTTTGGCCCAGAATGAGATCTTACCCCAAAATCTCTGCATTACTGGGCATGACCATAACAAATGGGTGAGGTCTGCTAAACGAAATTTACATCTAATGCAAAAAGAGGTCTCCCTCTCGTTAGACCAGTATGATCTCAGCTTGGGAGTGCTATAATATTTATACAGAATCTTAAATTGTTGTTCTCTATAATATTCCCCTCTCATAGCTTTGACAGCCCTCTTGATAGAGCTTGTCAATACCTCTGTTTCTACCTCCCCCTCCAAAAGATCTTCCCAAATTAACGTGAGATATTTAATATTACTCAACTCTTGACTACTTAGCATTAAAGTATAAATCGGTGAAATAGAGAGTTTTCCTATTTTGAATAAGAGTAGTATATTTTGAAAGGCTTTATTTTGCCAGTCCAAATTTGTTATTTTCAAAATTTGCTCGGCATAATGCCGAACTTGCAGATAGGCAAAGAACTGGGAGTTGGAAATCCCAAATTCACATTTACATTCGTCAAAGGTTTTCACTCTATTTTCCTCTAAGTTAACCAATTGAATCATGTAACTAATCCCTGCCTCCGTCCAAGTTCCAAATCTTAACGAGTCGTATCCTGCCAAGAAATCTGGGTTCCCCCTTATAGTTAGATACGGGGAGGCCCTATAGTCAAAACCTGTTTTCGCACAAAATTTCCTCCAGGCTCTGATTGGCTGATTTATAATTGTTAATTGTCTTAGCTCTTTAGGTATCTTGGATGTAGGCATATGCGCGAGAGCTTTGAGGGAGAGGGGTGCGACCAGTCCCTCCTCCACATCACACAGCGAAAAATTATTTGTTCCTTGGAACCAATCAATAACATACTTTATATTGGCCGCAATGTTGTACGCCTCTATATCCGGAATGGCTAGTCCCTCCCCCTCCCTCCTTGCACACATACGTTTAAGCGCTATTCTAGACCTTCTATCCTTCCAAATAAATTGTCTTATAATTTTATTAATTATCTCGCTATCTTTTTTCAATAATAAAAGTGGCAGTGCCTGAAATATGTATAAGAATTTGGGTAGTGAAATCATTTTGTTTAATTGAACTCTGCCGGACAGAGATAAGGGTAGATTCATCCACTTCTCTATATCTTTCTCGAAAGAACTAATAAGTGTTGAAAAATTTAATTTATACCAATTCCTCGGGTCTGCTGCGAACTTGATTCCCAAATACGTAATGTATTCTTTTGCCTCTTTAAACGGAGTTGTAGGTGAGTTTTTATCCTTTATTAACCACAGTATTTCCGATTTGTCCTTATTAATAGCAAATCCCGTAAAGGACTGAAATCTGTCCAGGATATTGATAATCAGGGACAAGTTATTTTCCAAATTCTGCGTGAAAATGAGGAGATCGTCTGCGTATATAGCTTTCTGGATTTTAAAAGCACCAATATCGATTCCCTCCAATTTTCCCCTAAAATATATGGCCAGAGGTTCCAGTGCTAGATTGAAGAGCAGGGGTGAAATAGGACACCCCTGCCTTGTGCCCCATTGCAAGCAGAATTTTTCTGAGAGACTAGAATTGATAACTAGCGCAGCTACAGGTGCATTATACAGCTTGGAGAGGACATTTAAAAAATTACCTCTGAATCCAAACTTCTCTAATGATGTGAACATATGGTCCCAGATCAGCGAGTCGAAGGCCTTCTGTGTGTCTATGGTTATCACTGCCGCATCTTTCGCTGTGAATATGCCTTCTTTGATTGCCATATCACAGTAATCTATCACTACCTCCAACTTCCTGAGATTTTTGACCAATGTTCTCCCTTTCATGAATCCAGTTTGGTCTGGATGTATGAGTGAACTAATAGCCAGTTGTAGCCTGTTTGCCAGAATGTGTGTCAGTATCTTATAATCCACATTCAGTAGTGATATAGGCCTATACGATTCCATCTTACTTAGATCCTTCCCTTGTTTTGGTAATAAAACAATCCTAGATTCATTAAAATAGCTAGAGGGGGACTCCCCCTCATAAAGAAAAGAGTTATATATTTCCCTCACTGTTGGAGTAATTTTCTCCTCAATAATCTTGTATAATTCTCCTGGAATATCATCAGGGCCAGGTGCCTTGTTGAGCTTCAAATTTTGAATAGCTTTTTGAACTTCTTCATCGGTGATCTGGGCGTTTAGTTTCATAAGATCTTCCTTCGCTACTTGAGGTACCTTAATAGTACCCCAGAACGCCTCCTTCTCCTGTTGGTCTACCTCCCTTTTCCCATATAGTTCTTTAAAGTACTGTTGAAACTCCTGAATAATTTCTGAAGACAGGCTAACTATTTTGTCCTTAACTTTGATCATTGTTATAGGCTTACATCCTTTTTGAGACTTAACCATATTGGCTAAGAATTTCCCAGTTTTATTACCATAGGACATAAATTTACTATTCCTTTTAATTTCAAATTGTGTCTCTTTTAGGACACACCAAGTGTCCCTCTGTTTTTTGGCATCTATATATTGCTTCCAGTTCTCATTATTATTGTTTTGTAAATACCTTTGATACTTATTCACTATTTGATTAGTAAGTTGCATCCAATATTTATTATTTATTTTCTTACTTCTAACAAGGAAGGCCAGAATTTCACCACGAATCACGGCCTTAAAGGCCTGCCAAAATGTTTCCTTACTCTTAACTGAATCTTTATTATTAAGGGCATATTCGTCCCATTTACTGCATAGAAAATTTCGAAATCTAAGATTTGTGTATAAATATTTCGGAAAAAAGAATTTATTCCCGGGTGTGCTATTACCGTTTGTTACTAAACGTAGCAATATTGGTGCATGATCCAATATTGTGATTGGGGTAATTGTGGTCTTTTGAACTAAAGAGAATAGGTTTTTACTGATTAGAAACATGTCTATCCGCGAAAGTGATTTGTGTGCTGTAGACAAGCAAGTGTATTCTTGAGTATCTGGAAAATTATTTCTCCAAATATCCAATAAATCCAAATTATAACACAATTTTTTAAAGATTCTAAAGTCCCTATTTCCCACGTGTTCCCTATTCCCTGTCCTTTTCCTGTCCATAATTTCAGATGCCACCATGTTTAGATCTCCTCCTATTACAATATTCTGTCCTAATTCTGCCAGTTTGGCTTGCAATAAATTCCAAAATGGACCCTTCTTTTCATTTGGGCCATATATGTTACACAGTATAATTATCTTCCCCCCAATTTCCAACTTCAAAATAATAAACCTACCCTGAGGGTCTATTTCCTTTTGGAGAATCTGATATTGTAAATTCTTTCTAAACAGAATAGCCACTCCTTTCTTCCTCTGGTTACCGGGGGCGTACACTACCTCCCCAACCCATCCCCATCTTAGTTTCTGACTCTCCGTGCTATTTAAATGCATTTCCTGTAGCATACCTATATCTACCTTTAATTTATTAAAATACTGTAAGACCATCTTCCTTTTGATTGGCGAGGTAAAACCCCCCACATTCCATGAGCCTATGTTATAGTTCTTAGTCATTCTCGTTTATGCAGTGGGGGTAAGCCATAAATGAGAGGGAGTGAGAGAAGAAAGAAAGGAAGAGGGGGAAGGAGAAAAAAAAAAAAAAAAGAGAATTCCCAAACACCCATACTCATTCACACAACCCTCCCTCATCCTCCACCCCCCTTCATCCTTATCCAACAGTTCCATGTTCAAATTGTCCCAATTTTTGCTTTTCCTCCCTTAGGAAATTTTCTGCTTCTTGTGAGTTCTCAAAAGTTTTAAACCCCTCCTGAGTTTTAATGCTAATTTTAGCTGGATAGAGTAGCCTAACTGATCTGCCTTCCTGTATTAGGCGAGAGCATAGAGGTGCACACTGTCTTCTCCTAGTGGAAGTCTCAAACGAGAAATCTTGGAAAATAAGAAATTTCTTATTTTGATACATAACACCCTTTTGAAGCCTAAAAGCTCTTAATATCTTAGCCTTATCCTGGAAGTTTAAATACCTAATAATAATAGGTCTAGGTCTATCCTTGCCTTCCTCCTGCTGCCTGAGAGCCCCAATCCTATGTGCCCGTTCAACTGGTAGGGCTTGCTCTCCTTCAGGCATAGAAAGTATAGAGGGTAGCTGAACTGCTGCAAAATGTAACAAATCCTTTTCTAAAAGGGTTTCAGAAATGCCAATTATTCTCAAGTTATTTCTCCTCGATCTGTTCTCTAGATCCTCCACTTTATCAGTTAAGAATTTATCCTGTTTCCGTATTATTGTTAATTCCTGATCTTTCTCAATGTCCCTATCCTCTAGATCTGAGATGCGCTGTTCCACTAGGCCTACTCTAGCCAGTATTTGTTTGTTTCCTGTGAAATAGACTCTATGGTATTTTGTATAGCCTCAAACTTGGGCATGAAAAGTGCACTCATCTGTTTCAGCAACTCAGTGTTAGTTGTCAAATCAGGCCCCAACTCCTGCGGGGTTTCTGAACTTAGTTCTGTACTACGTCTGGGTTGTTTTTTCTCTTGTTGCCTTCTCCCTGTCATATTTACAACTTTATTTCCAGCGGACACTGAAATAAATTTATCCATAAGGGACGTGGCACTATTGTCCCTACTTTCCCTATATGACTTCCTCGTGTTTGTGTCTCCTTCTATCACTATCCTCCTTTTGATTAGCCTTTTAGCAGCTGTGAAGCTCCTATTGACCTCTCCTCTTTTATCCTCAAGGTTCCTCTATATATTGTTATTACCAAGACAAATATTTAAGCAGAGCTAAGAAAAGAAGAAAAATCTTACAGCTTCTCTTCATCTCCTCCCTCCCTAACTTATCCCCAAACACCTACATAGTGCATAATACCAAAATCACTATATGGACGGGTACAGTAACATAAACACTCAGTGCATATACCTTACAAAAGTGATATAATACTTAATTAGATTCCTATCAAATTCAATCCCATATATCCTACTATTCCCAAAATCAGAGGGCTATTTATGTATCTAGTGCCCCAATCTTCTATCTTTAAACCTAATTTACATTAGTTCTACAGTGCACAATTCTAAATCAATAAATAAGCTACAAAAAAAAAGTAACAAATCCGACAGCCCTTCAGGACTTGCAAAGAAAAAATAGATAAATAAATGTGATACTTAATTAGCTTCTGTGCCATCACAGTCCCAAATGTCCCAGTATGTTTAATAACAAAATAAGAGTCCTTTCTTCCCCTAGATATTTCCTCTGGGCAATCAGGGGTGATCCTTATCCGTATCCTAGTTTCTCCCCAGTTTCTACTTCAGCGAATATGTTCCAAAGGCACCCACATGTGCCAGTAGAAGCGGGCTGAACCTTTAGCAGCAGTTCAGCATGCTGTTTCTCTCCTGGAGGATGTTGTTTTTCTTCCAAATTTAGGTAAACATGTAAAGGGGACATAAAATACAGTACCCTGTGTGAATCCGCTAAGAAAACAAGCATGAAGTCTATACAGAGCAGTTATAGGGTACTCACAAACACAGCGGCACTCTCTTGTGCCAGTTGTCGCAGGCTAAACCTTTTACAGCAGTCTAGCACGCTGTCCTCAGTTGCAATGTGTCTGTGTTCCTCCGGTACATAAGTCAGAGAGGGAGACATAATACAAACCACACATGTGTGACTCTATCATAAACAGTGCATATATCATTAGTTAGCTTACAGAGTGGTACTCACAAGTGTTGCGGCACTCCTGTGTGCCTTTGGAAGCAGGCTGGACCTTTTAACAGCAGTCCAGCATGCTGATTTCTGTAATGCCCACGTGTCTGTTTTTCCAATGAGCTTTTTTAGGGTTAAAATATGCTAATTAATTTGCTGTTTTTAGGACTTAACTTCTAAATTTAACCTTATATCTAAGGGGGGGGGGCGGGGGAAATAACCCTTTTTCCTTTTCCACAGCCCTAAATTCCTGGGGCAAGTCCTAGCAGGTCGCCTTTGTTAACGACCAAACTCGCGGCATAGAATGTGAGTACTTGAGGAGGGCTGAGCAAAAATAATCCTTATCCCCCGTGGTATACCAGTAAGTTTTGGGAGGGAATAACCTTTTACTACAGCCTATCAAGGGGGAAGGGTATCAGTGTGCCGTGTCAGTATCTACTACCTTAATTCCTTTCTCAGCTGCCTCTCCTCAACCACCCATCTTGCCTAACGAGATTTCTAGCCGCTTGCGGGGACCGGGAAGTGAGACCATCCGCCGGCGGCTGTGGATTCGGATCGCCACTTACGTCTCACTGCACTGGTTCCCCGTCCCTCGGTCTCTCCCGCCGGTTCCGCTGGCAGCGTTCACCCTGCGTGTCCCTCGCCTCGGCGCTCCTTACGTGCGCCAACGCCAAGCGTGCCACAATAGCTCCTAGGACCGCCCCCCACTCGCAATACCTTAGTGTTCCCGTACTTCATGCACTTTAATGACAACAGCCTGTGCCCCCCTAGGTAGCACCCCTAGTTTGACAGGCTGTACAAGATCCACCCCCTGATTATCCACCTCACTGCCAGGTTTGCAGAGGCTTATACACCTGGAAAGAATATCTGCATGAATCTGATAATGTATAAGGGAAGGCTGGGATACAAGCAGTATATTCCTTCCAAGTGCTCCAGGTATGGAGAGAAAGTGTATAAGTGGGTATACTCAGGCCTTCCTGGTGTACAAGGGAAAGGATACCCACCTTGACCCTCCAGGTTGCCCAGAGCATATAGGAACCAGTTGCAAGATTGTCTGGGACATAATTCTCCCCTGATGAACAAAGGATACCACTTGTGTATCTTGATCATTTTTATACAAGTGTCCTTTTGTTCAAGCTACTGTATCATCAGGGTCATTCCCAGGGCCATTCTAGCTATACAAGTCTTACTAACATCAGCATATTTCTCACTACATAATACGTTGTTATAATAAACCATTCTTAGACAAAATGGATGCCAAAGACAAAATGGCGTTAGTAAGGCTAATATATCCTAACATAATATAAGCCTAATACTTCGTTATATCATGAATCTATGTGAGAATACTGTAGAGAAATGTATTCACATTTACTGCTAATATGATTTTACAGGCCAATAGGGCACAATTTGTCACTGCACATAGGTATGGCCCCTCCAATACTCTCCGTCTACCTTCCAGCATCCTCAAACTACTGGTCTACCTGCACAAAGACCCAACCAGCCCCCTATCTACCCCCAAACAACGCTGCATCTTTATTTCTCAACCTGCATAGCTAGCACCCCCCAATATTTCCAACAGTTTCTTGCTCTGTACATTCTCCACAGTGAAGCATGACATGGGAACAGCACAAGTATCTCTGGGTGGCCTCTGATAACTTTAAGAACAGTCTTTGTCCTCTTAGAGCTCCACCTTCCTCAGACACTTTGCTAGTCGATTTGCAGTAGGGGTGTTTTGCCAGTGTCCATCTGCCGGTATATGCTGGAAGTTCATGGGGTAGACAAGCAAAGCAGGTGGATCCCCATAGCAAGCAAACACTCTAAGTAGGAAACAAAACAGCACAAGATGAGCACACACCCCAATACAATTACAATTATGTCCAAGAAAAACTTCTTTCACCTTTTTGTAAGCATCACCATTCCTTTTAATAGCTTAACTGTCATTTAAAACCAAGAAAATATTGTGGATATATAATACAAACTAAATACATTGAAACTTTTACATAGAATAACTCACAGCTTCTCTATACAATTTAAATGATACTTCATGAATACTAAGCAAGTAAAAACTGCTAAACTTCATCAAGAGGCTGTATGGCTATGCTAAGTAACTTATGCTAAGGCCTGCCCTGCAACAAAAATGATAAGTAAAACAGTCAATACATTTTTTTTCTTTAAAACTAATTTCTTCACACTTTCTCTTTGAACTATTAAAACAAATAACCTAGTGTTGCTTTATTCTGCAAAGCTACTATATGTATTGTTTATAATTCTCTAAATATGTTATTAATAGAATCAGCTGTCTCATCTGATATAGACACCACTAATTTAATAATTATTTTAATGCAACCTACATTATCTCGCCCTCCTGTATGAGGAAAGAATACAATCATAACATTATAAAAAATACAAAATCTCTTAAAGGTAAACCCATCCTTATGGTAAGATAATTCCTTTCACTGCCAAACATCTGGAATTACAAAACTCAAATTGCAAATACCATACCAATTAATAAAGGGAAACAATACATTTGCTTTCATAACACAGATCCAATAAGAGCCATTGTAGGTAGAAAATATACAATCAATACCATTATAATTATGCTACTCCCTAAAAAAATATTTCTCTGTATAATTAATATAAATTTCTAGCTGAGACGTGTCCTCACTGTGTTCCACAAGGGTGAAGGGTCTAAAATATTTTGAGATATTGTAGCATTTTCTTTAAACTATAAATGTGCAAACATATTCTATATACTCGGTGGGCCATTCAATAGGTTACAATACTGCAAGGTTTCGAGTTACACTTATAAAAAATGCGTACTAATACAAATAAGGCATAGTTTTCTGCAGACAAAGCTATATGACTTCTTATAGTTAGTATGATCAATAAAAATAACACAATTACAAGAGAATACAAAACAAGCAATATAAGTAAACAAGTTAAAACAATACTCCCCTAATTTAGCTATGGATGATTCTTTAACAGGGTAACAGGTCCTTAATTCAAACAGACAAGGCACAGTCAAGAGAAGGATAGTCTTTATGTTCTGAAGACACACATCATAGGGAAACAGTCATAGATTACCCAGAGTCCAGTTCTGGGGCTGGTACCAACGTGCAAAGCAAAGAATTGATCCAAAGATAGTTCAGCAACTTTTACTGCAGCATGGTGGTTAAAACAAACTTGACAAAAGGTCTTTTATCTTCTTTCTCTTTTCTTCACGTAGGCACCAGGCATCTCTTTATTAAAAAGGTTTATCTGCATTCAATCTTCAATCTTTTGGAGAGTGCAGTGTGGAATTTTATCTGTACAGATTTACCTAAATATGAAAAACTCAAAAATAACAGAATTTATGCTTACCTGATAAATTACTTTCTCCAACGGTGTGTCCGGTCCACGGCGTCATCCTTACTTGTGGGATATCTCTTCCCCAACAGGAAATGGCAAAGAGTCCCAGCAAAGCTGGCCATATAGTCCCTCCTAGGCTCCGCTCACCCCAGTCATTCGACCGACGGACAGGAGGAAATATATATAGGAGAAACCATATGGTACCGTGGTGACTGTAGTTAGAGAAAATAATTAATCAGACCTGATTAAAAAACCAGGGCGGGCCATGGACCGGACACACCGTTGGAGAAAGTAATTTATCAGGTAAGCATAAATTCTGTTTTCTCCAACATTGGTGTGTCCGGTCCACGGCGTCATCCTTACTTGTGGGAACCAATACCAAAGCTTTAGGACACGGATGAAGGGAGGGAGCAAATCAGGTTACCTAAACGGAAGGCACCACAGCTTGCAAAACCTTTCTCCCAAAAATAGCCTCCGAAGAAGCAAAAGTATCAAATTTGTAAAATTTGGCAAAAGTGTGCAGTGAAGACCAAGTCGCTGCCTTACATATCTGGTCAACAGAAGCCTCGTTCTTGAAGGCCCATGTGGAAGCCACAGCCCTAGTGGAGTGAGCTGTGATTCTTTCAGGAGGCTGCCGTCCGGATGATGCTTTTAAGCCAAAAGGAAAGAGAGGTAGAAGTCGCTTTTTGACCTCTCCTTTTACCAGAATAAACAACAAACAAGGAAGATGTTTGTCTGAAATCTTTTGTAGCCTCTAAATAGAATTTTAGAGCACGGACTACGTCCAAATTGTGTAACAAACGTTCCTTCTTTGAAACTGGATTCGGACATAAAGAAGGTACAACTATCTCCTGGTTAATATTTTTGTTAGAAACAACCTTAGGAAGAAAACCAGGCTTAGTACGCAAAACCACCTTATCTGCATGGAACACCAGATAGGGCGGAGAACACTGCAGAGCAGATAACTCTGAAACTCTTCTAGCAGAAGAAATTGCAACCAAAAACAAAACTTTCCAAGATAGTAACTTAATATCTATGGAATGTAAAGGTTCAAACGGAACCCCTTGAAGAACTGAAAGAACTAGATTTAGACTCCAGGGAGGAGTCAAAGGTCTGTAAACAGGCTTGATCCTAACCAGAGCCTGAACAAATGCTTGAACATCTGGCACAGCTGCCAGTCTTTTGTGTAGTAAGACAGATAAAGCAGAGATCTGTCCCTTTAGAGAACTTGCAGATAATCCTTTCTCCAAACCTTCTTGTAGAAAGGAGAGAATCTTAGGAATTTTTATCTTATTCCATGGGAATCCTTTGGATTCACACCAACAGATATATCTTTTCCATATTTTATGGTAAATCTTTCTAGTTACCGGTTTTCTGGCCTGAACCAGAGTATCTATCACAGAATCTGAAAACCCACGCTTCGATAGAATCAAGCGTTCAATCTCCAAGCCGTCAGCTGGAGGGAGACCAGATTTGGATGTTCGAATGGACCCTGAACAAGAAGGTCCTGTCTCAAAGGTAGCTTCCATGGTGGAACCGATGACATATTCACCAGGTCTGCATACCAAGTCCTGCGTGGCCACGTAGGAGCTATCAAGATCACCGAGGCCCTCTCCTGATTGATCCTGGCTACCAGCCTGGGAATGAGAGGAAACGGTGGAAATACATAAGCTAGGTTGAAGGTCCAAGGTGCTACTAGTGCATCTACTAGAGTCGCCTTGGGATCCCTGGATCTGGACAAGTAGCAAGGAACCTTAAAGTTCTGATGAGACGCCATCAGATCCATGTCTGGAATGCCCCATAATTGAGTTATTTGGGCAAAGATCTCCGGATGGAGTTCCCACTCCCCCGGATGGAATGTCTGACGACTCAGAAAATCCGCCTCCCAGTTTTCCACACCTGGGATGTGGATCGCAGACAGGTGGCAGGAGTGATCCTCCGCCCATTGAATTATTTTGGTCACTTCTTTCATCGCCAGGGAACTCCTTGTTCCCCCCTGATGATTGATATACGCAACGGTCGTCATGTTGTCTGATTGGAACCTTATGAATCTGGCCTTTGCTAGTTGAGGCCAAGCCCTGAGAGCATTGAATATCGCTCTCAGTTCCAGAATGTTTATCGGGAGAAGAGACTCTTCCCGAGACCATAGACCCTGAGCTTTCAGGGATTCCCAGACCGCGCCCCAGCCCACTAGACTGGCGTCGGTCGTGACAATGACCCACTCTGGTCTGCGGAAGCTCATTCCCTGGGACAGATGGTCCAGGGTCAGCCACCAACGGAGTGAATCTCTGGTCTTCTGATCTACTTGAATCATTGGAGACAAGTCTGTATAGTCCCCATTCCACTGTTTGAGCATGCACAGTTGTAATGGTCTTAGATGAATTCGTGCAAAAGGAACTATGTCCATTGCTGCAACCATCAACCCTACTACTTCCATGCACTGCGCTATGGAAGGACGAGGAACAGAATGAAGAACTTGACAAGAACATAGAAGTTTTGACTTTCTGACCTCTGTCAGAAAAATCCTCATTTCTAAGGAATCTATTATTGTTCCCAAGAAGGGAACTCTTGTCGACAGAGACAGAGAACTTTTTTCTATGTTCACCTTCCATCCGTGTGATCTGAGAAAGGCCAGAACGATGTTTGTATGAGCCTTTGCTTTTGACAGGGACGACGCTTGTATTAGAATGTCGTCCAAGTAAGGTACTACTGCAATGCCCCTCGGTCTTAGAACCGCTAGAAGGGACCCTAGTACCATTGTGAAAATCCTTGGAGCAGTGGCTAACCCGAATGGGAGGGCCACAAACTGGTAAGCTTGTCCAGAAAAGCGAACCTTAAGAACTGATGATGTTCTTTGTGGATAGGAATATGTAGGTAGGCATCCTTTAGATCCATGGTAGTCATAAATTGACTTTCCTGGATAGTGGGTAGAATCGTTCGAATGGTTTCCATCTTGAACGATGGTACCCTGAGAAATTTGTTTAGGATCTTCAAATCCAAAATTGGTCTGAAAGTTCCCTCTTTTTTGGGAACTACGAACAGATTGGAATAAAATCCCATTCCTTGTTCCTTTATTGGAACTGGGTGTATCACTCCCATCTTTAACAGGTCTTCTACACAATGTAAGAACGCCTGTCTCTTTATTTGGTTTGAGGATAAGTGAGACATGTGGAACCTTCCCCTTGGGGGTAGTTCCCTGAATTCCAGGAGATAACCCTGAGAAACTATTTCTAGCGCCCAGGGATCCTGAACATCTCTTGCCCAAGCCTGAGCAAAGAGAGAGAGTCTGCCCCCCCCACTAGATCCTTTCCCGGATCGGGGGCTACTCCTTCATGCTGTTTTGTTAGTAGCGGCAGGCTTCTTGGCCTGCTTACCCTTGTTCCAGCCTTGCATCGGTTTCCAGGCTGGTTTGGGTTGTGAGGCATTACCCTCTTGCTTAGAGGATGCAGAATTAGAGGCCGGTCCATTCCTGAAATTGCGAAAGGAACGAAAATTAGACTTATTTTTGGCCTTGAAAGGCCTATCTTGTGGAAGGGCGTGGCCCTTTCCCCCAGTGATGTCTGAAATAATCTCTTTCAATTCTGGTCCAAATAGAGTTTTACCTTTGAAAGGGATGTTAAGCAATTTTGTCTTGGATGACACATCCGCTGACCAAGACTTTAGCCAAAGCGCTCTGCGCGCCACAATAGCAAACCCTGAATTTTTCGCCGCTAATCTAGCTAATTGCAAAGCGGCATCTAAAATAAAAGAGTTAGCCAACTTAAGTGCGTGAACTCTGTCCATAACCTCCTCATATGGAGTCTCTCTACTAAGCGAGTTTTCTAGTTCCTCGAACCAGAACCACGCTGCTGTAGTGACAAGAACAATGCACGAAATGGGTTGTAGAAGGTAACCTTGCTGTACAAAAATCTTTTTAAGCAAACCCTCCAATTTTTTATCCATAGGATCTTTGAAAGCACAACTATCTTCGATAGGAATAGTAGTGCGTTTGTTTAGAGAAGAAACTGCCCCCTCGACCTTAGGGACTGTCTGCCATAAGTCCTTTCTGGGGTCGACCATAGGAAATAATTTCTTAAATATAGGGGGGGGGAACAAAAGGTATGCCGGGCATTTCCCACTCCTTATTTACTATGTCCGCCACCCGCTTGGGTATAGGAAAAGCGTCGGGGTGCACCGGAACCTCTAGGAACTTGTCCATTTTGCATAATTTCTCTGGAATGACCAAGTTGTCACAATCATCCAGAGTAGATAACACCTCCTTAAGCAGTGCGCGGAGATGTTCTAATTTAAATTTAAATGTCACAACATCAGGTTCAGCTTGTTGAGAAATTTTTCCTGAATCTGAAATTTCCCCATCTGACAAAACCTCCCTCATGGCCCCTTCAGATTGGTGTGAGGGTATGACAGAACAATTATCATCAGCCTCCTGCTCTTCAGTGTTTAAAACAGAGCAATCGCGCTTTCTCTGATAAGTAGGAATTTTGGATAAAATATTTGCTATGGAGTTATCCATTACTGCCGTTAATTGTTGCATGGTAATAAGCATTGGCGCACTAGATGTACTAGGGGCCTCCTGTGTGGGCAAAACTGGTGTAGACACAGTAGGAGATGATGTAGTATCATGTTTACTCCCCTCATCTGAGGAATCATCTTGGGCAATTTCATTATCTGTGGCAGTACTGTCCTTACTTTGTTTGGACGCTATGGCACAATTATCACATAAATTTAAATGGGGAGACACATCGGCTTTCATACATATAGAACATAGCTTATCCGAAGGCACAGACATGTTAAACAGGCTTAAACTTGTCAACAAAGCACAAAAAACGTTTTAAAACAAAACCGTTACTGTCTCTTTAAATTTTAAACAGAAAACACTTTATTACTGAATATGTGAAAAAGTATGAAGGAATTGTTAAAAAATTACCACAGTGTCTTAAAGCATTAAGAGTATTGCACACCAAATTTCAGAGCTTTAACCCTTAAAATAACGGAACCAGAGCCGTTTACAAATTTAACCCCTATACAGTCCCAGCTATAGCCTTTGCTGAGACCCAACCAAGCCCAGACGGGAATACGATACCAATTGACGCCTTCTAGAAGCTTTTCCAGCAAATTTCAGATCCTCACACATGCATCTGCATGCCCTGCTCTCAAAAAACAACTGCGCAGTAATGGCGCGAAAATGAGGCTCAGTCTACAACTAGGAAGGCCCCCTGACTGGAAAAGGTGTCTAACATAGTGCCTGCCGTTTAATAAACGTTCCCCAAGTTTATAAATGCGAATTGTCAGCATAAATATGAATAAAATGCCCAAATAAAGCAATCGATTTAGCCCATAAAAATGTCTACCAGTTTTTTAGCCCATATTAAGCCCTTTATTCTGTTTGTTTGACTAAGAAAATGGCTTACCGGTCCCCATGAGGGGAAATGACAGCCTTCCAGCATTACATGGTCTTGTTAGAAATATGGCTAGTCATACCTTAAGCAGAAAAGTCTGCTAACTGTTTCCCCCAACTGAAGTTACTTCATCTCAACAGTCCTATGTGGAAACAGCAATCGATTTTAGTTACTGTCTGCTAAAATCATCTTCCTCTCACAAACAGAAATCTTCATCCTTTTCTGTTTCAGAGTAGATAGTACATACCAGCACTATTTTAAAATAACAAACACTTGATAGAAGAATAAAAACTACATTTAAGGGGGGGCGGAGCCAACAGCCAAGCAGTGAGGACGTGTTTTAATGAGCTCCTGCAAAGATCTATTTAAAATATCGGCATATTGCGGTTTATTCTCTGCAATTTGCCCCAATCCTAACAGTATACAAGCAGGACTGTTCCTGCTGTGATTGTGAATCGCTTTACTATTTGTTCAAGCCAGATATTCATCCTACCTATCTCAGCTAACTGAGAAATGGCTAAGCCATTGGGGCCTAAAAAAGGTATGGTGTCAGATATGGAAGGAGTCTCCGCAGAGTTATATGAAGCAATGTGGAAGCTTAACCAACAACTTGATGCTGGCTATGAGGAACTATTAGCCTGCCTAAAGTCACCTGTGGATCAGCAAGCGTCCCCGACGCAAGACAGATGGGATAATGGAAAGCTGCAGACTTGCAAAAAGCAACAGCTAAGAGTGGCGAAGGGAGAAGCTATGACTAGAATGGCCGGTATTGTGGTGAAATCCGTTTTGCTGAGCAGTGGCCATAGAACGGAAGCTGAAAGAACACTGTGTGCTCATAAAAAAAATTATGCACCAACACAGCAACTCGGAGAACTATGTGCCCGAAGAGAGCTTGTGCACGTACAAGATGGCGCCATTCCCTTCACATCCTCCAACACGGAACCTGCAGGGATGTTTGCGGACTCACTCTTGGCGCTACACCCAGAGAAGACGAGCAAAAAGCCTGAGGTTAGTGTCACTGCTATTAAGGAAGTAGCCAGAGCCTCACAGGGCGACGCTGACCGCTTGACACGCTTGCATGAGAACCCTACAGCGACAACTACACAATATGACCGCGGGCAGCGTGGCATCCCTCCCTTCAGCTTGAGAACAGGTGTCGGCTAGCAGCTCTGCATATTGACCGCTCTGATGACTTCTCTCGGCGGCTCTCAATAACCGGACTCTGGACAGTCCCTCACAGGACAATATGTTAATTAACTAGCAGCCCTGATGAACATATAAATAACCTACTCTTCTTCTACAGTAACTACAGGCTAATAACTTTGGCGTGGGTTAGCTGAGGTCTCTTATGCTGCACGCTTGTGAACAGATTCTTGGTACTAATGGGATATTTTTTGCCTGTGTTATGTCGTGGGCTACTAGTTTGGGATAGTTTATCAGACTAGCACCAATCACAGAATTTAGATAAACATAATATTTTGCTGTAGTTTGATATGCGTTCTGTTCAAAAGTCTCTATGTTATGCTTTAGGTTTTGTGTTGTGCCTGAAGGCTAGGTTGTATTATTTCATTTTCTGGTGATAGGCCAGGTCAGCTCACATATAGACATAGCTGTCAGTGTATCTGTTTTAACTCACTGTCAGATGTACAGGTGTTACCCTGCCGATATTAGGCCATAATTTAGGCTTTCACAATCTAGAATTAACCCTTAGCAATATTTACTTTGCTGCCTCAACACATTGGAGGACAGTCTTTTACATTCTAGGTCCGTTGTCCCCAGAGACCTACATGACATCAACTAATTATCCCAACAAAATGTTTTTAATGCACTGAGATTTTCTTTGCTGTAGTTCACATTTATATGATGGCCTATATTAACTTTTTACATATAGAATGTACTACTTAAATATTATCTGTAAGCTATAAGCATAGTACTGACAGTGTGGAAAACAAGCTAACCCCAATATTTTTGCTAAGGCTCTTATGATTCAACCTGATAGGCGGGTCTCAGTGGCTCATTTACCATATTACTTACAGACAGCTTCAGTATACAAGGCACATGTTACTTAGGGTTTATTTATGCCCACAATTACTGTTGACACATATGGGTCAGTTTGATATGTATATTTTAGTGAATACTACTTATTATACTATTTTTTTTTATTTTTTTTATATATATAAATATTTCTACTTACAGGTTTATAAGTTACAAATAGGTTGATCCCAACAAATTAACCCAAAGGAATACTAAGTATGACTCTCAAAACAGCAAGTAGTGGTGTCTGATTCTATCTCACCGCCATAAGACGCTTGGGGTTTTATTTATTCATATAAAATGTATAGCTATAGCGTAGTTAGGCTTAGCACTTGCAATGCCAGAATATATAGTACCCAAATCTCACTATAATTTACTTAGCTTGACCTAAAACTCTCTTGACTCCAATTTAGAGGAAGAGAACAATTGTTTCTTAATCTTGGTACTACACAAGGCTAAGATCTATATGACGCATGATATGCTACACCATGGTTGCTCCATGTTTCTGTGTGTACCGGGTATAGAATTTAGCTTTGTTTCTTCACTCCCTTAGTACACTTTGTTCATTATACACTCCTATTACGGAAATAATATACACCCCCCCCAGGTTCTTTTTGAATCTACAACATGTTTAATGCTGTGTTTGTTATTGTGTCTTTCATACACTCGTTAGTGCTTATATATGCTCAGATGCCATTACGTCACACGTTTATTATATAGGCCCAGAAGATAACCTATTTAGTTCAATTATATATTAATACTAAAAGGATTCTATAAATGGCCTTACCTCCTCGTAGGTTAGGACGTGTTCTACAAATATAATGTTTTTATTATATGATCAAATGTATCTCATCGTCTCTATGCAGTTTACTATCTTCTCAAATGTTATTTGGAAATGTATATTTTCTATCACGCTCCATTTTAATTAGTGGACGAGTTTACTAAGCAATGTTTAGATAAGATCACATTTTGCCTGTTTCTTTACTCTTTAGACCAGGCCTGAACACATAGATAAACTGCTAATATCGTGACATGGATTCATTCCTTTGTAGTTTATATTTCTAATGTTTGGGTCTCCCTGAATGAATCAACAGAGTGACCTTTAGCCCCTATCTAGTCACCCCATTTTGTATGGGAATGTTACTTTAATCCACTAAACACTCCTAAGTAGACTAATGGGTGCTTATAGGACTGCACCAAATACCATATGCTCTTTACATTTATATATGGCTCCGTCTCCCCCCATCTCCTTTCCATATACGTATAGCGGTGCTTACCCGCTGAATATCCCCCTCCCCCCTGTATAACTCGGCCAAAGAGTGGCTGATTTCTATGCTAACCCTCCACAGGTTGCTATTTTGGTCTTAGATTGAATACTATTAGAAAGTGGAGTTCATACGCAGACATTATAATATAAAATGAAGTTCTGTCCCATCTCGCCTAAGAAACTATCTATCTCTATAATCAGATTTGAAATGTATTTTCTATTGCTTCATGCGCATATTGTTTCCTCAATGTTGTTTTCCTATAGATAGTGTATTACTTTCTCTGTTGTAACATTGGCTTTATGGCGAGTCCTTGTTGTAATGATATATGTTTTAACTTCAATAAAAAAATTATTTAAAAAAAAAAAAAAAAAAAAAACTACATTTAAACACCAAAAAACTCTTAACCATCTCCGTGGAGATGTTGCCTGTGCAACGGCAAAGAGAATGACTGGGGTGGGCGGAGCCTAGGAGGGACTATATGGCCAGCTTTGCTGGGACTCTTTGCTATTTCCTGTTGGGGAAGAGATATCCCACAAGTAAGGATGACGCCGTGGACCAGACACACCAATGTTGGAGAAAATTTAGGTAGTGTTTTTACTCTCTGGATACAGCTTTATGATCTCATTCTGCAAATACAAATATTGTGTTAAGAACAAAATAAAAAAATAAAACATTTTAGATTAATTTTCTTACTTAAAACAATCACTCAAATCACATAAAGATACTCATCAATACTCATCAATGCTCCCTCCTTAGTTCATGTGAAACACCCTATGTGTCACGCAAACACAATAAGTAGCTTGCTGTACTATCCGTAAGAACCACATAGGATTCCCAGAACAACTGTCACGCACCCGGCTACGAAGTGGGGAGACCTCAGCTCTGCACGCACCAAGAGGAGCTCTTGGCAGTCAAGTATAGAGACAAGAAGGATGTATACCTTCTAAGCACCATCCACACTGAAAGGACTGTGGAAGTCTCTGTACATGGCAGAGCTGAGGTCACAAGCAAGCCAGTGTGCATCAAGGCCTATAACCGGCATATGGGTGGGGTTAATCTTGCAGATTAGCTGCTACAGCCCTACCTAATTATGCAGAAGACAAGGGCATGGTACAAAAAAGGTGGCAATGTATCTAATATAAATATATATAACACATAACAGGATCTGTAAATTCATGCCTGAACTACAATGTGTGTGAAAAATAACAAAAACAATTACTACCCAAAAGTTTGACAAAGACTGCTGGTATGAATATAAAGTAGAGAATATAATATGTAGTATATATTAGTATTAGCTAACTGAAGACCTTGTATAGAGAAAAATATTTTGTGTCATAGTTCATAACAGGTAGTTGTGCTTAGTCATTGGAAAATTCATTCAACATAGTAACCCAAAGATTTAGGTTAAAATAATGCCTCTGGCACAAAATGAAGATTTAATTTAAACTAAGTAGCAGAAGGCTGGAATATTATATAAAATGTAACTTTTATTGTTGCTAATTATTAAAAGAAAAGCAGCATGTGTAAACAGCAAAAAAGACACAAAGTTTGCTGCCCTACAAAATTTAAAAACACATCATTACTTGTTCTAAAATGGATAGATACTCGTGTTAGTCACAAAGGTGGTCACATCATGTTTGCTAGTCGCATATATTAAGGAAACGCTGATAGAAATATATGTTTGAAAATTCCCCTCCGCTGTCAGTAAGTTAGGTAGTTATGGTTAGACAAGTTCAGTAATACAAATGTAGCATAAATGTACTGCTTAACTTGGAGCTGAAAGAGGCAAATGCTATCAAGTGCCTAATAGAAAGGGATTAACATAGGTATCAAGCTTGTGGATGAATGATGTATAATGTATAGCATCCTATGTAGCGTGATGCTTATTTAAAACATAGGTCAGATGCCTTTTTGATGCCAGGAATGTGGCTGAGATAAAGGTATGTAAATACCAATTTCAGCTAAGTATATAAATGGAACCTAGGTGCTAAGTTAAAGATATCTTGACCAGGCTCAATAAATATCATAGTAATCGTATCCATTGGCAATACTTGGTGAACCAAACATAAAAAGTTAACAAGCAATTTCAACACAGAGGATGCCCCTTGTGGATCTCAGCCACCCTCGCTTGACGCTAGGAATGTGACTGAGATTAGGATATATACGTATCAGGTTAAAGGTAAGTGTAATTTTAAACAAGTAATGAACAGGTTAAAACAAGAAGCCCCTGAGTGACGCTGGTAGAATTAGTGCACGAAAAGTGTTAAAATACCAAAATTTTAAAAAAACGCTAGGGTTTCTACTTTTCAAAAATATAAGGCCTTTTAGCCCCCAAACTATCTGACACACCTATACATGGGTGGTATCACTGCACTCAGGAGATGTTGCTGAACATATATTGGGGTGTTGTTTGGCCGTTACCCTTTAAATTCTCACTAAATCACTAAACTGTATTCCTAAATTGCAATATGTGTAAAAAAAATCACACACAAAAAAATTCTCTGCAAAATTTGCCATAGATTGGTGATAAAATGGTTGCATGAAAAGAGTCAAAATAACCACAGTTTAATACCTTGGGTTGTCTACTTTTAAAAAATATGTACATGTTTAGGGTTATTTAGGGATTCACGAAAGATATCAGTGTTACAATGTCACTATCGCTAATTTTAAGAAAAATGGTTTTGAAATAGCAAAGTGCTTCTTGTACTTATTGCCCTATAACTTGCAAAAAAAAAAAAACCAAGTAAACATTGGGTATTTCTAAATTCACAAATGTTAGAATATATTTAGCAGGTTTTTTCATTATCTTTTGTAGATAAGTAAAAGATTTTTCAAGTAAAATTCAAGGAAAAGTGTTGATTTTTTCCAATTTTTAACATTTTTTTTTTAAATACATACATGACATGATGAAAATAATGGTATCTAAAACAAAGTCTTTCTTATGGCGAGAAAAACATTATATAATATGTGTGGGTACATTAATTGAGAGAGAGGCTTACAGCTAAGCACCAACACTGCAAAAATGTAAAAACAGCCATTGTCACTAAGGGTACAAAATTTGTAAAACAGTCTGGTCACTAAGGGGTTAATATAGACACTTTTTTGCTCAGGAAAAAAAAAAAAGAATATGTTATCTTTATGATTTAAAATGAGCTTTTGGTAGGAATGATTTGAAATACCATTTAATAAAGCATCTGAAAATCAGCTTTTGTTAGGAATGATTTTAAATACCATTTAATAAAGCATCTGTATTTACACTATTGCAAATATTGTGAGTGAATAATAAGTTGATTGGAAAGTCAGAATGGAATCATATAAAGATAGGGTTGACATATTGCCGCTTTATGGGAGGAAACATGAAAAATACATATGTCAGGGTTCTTGTAATGGAACATTATTCAAACATTTCTTTAAACAGCCCCTAACATATGTATTTTTCAGAAGTGTCCTCCCTAAAGCAGCAAAGAAGTATTTTATATTCTTGTATTCCAGTGTTCAAGAGAAACAGTTAGATGCAAGAAAGGATTTTTTTTATAAGCCCATTATGGAACATCTGTGTAATATATGTGGCCCTGTCTCACTTATTGCAGCTCCACCCACAAAACACCAGTGGGACAACACCCACAAGCCCCCTTCACATCCAAGTCCTGCAAAGCTTCCTGGAAATGCTGGGAGGTATGTTAGTAGATATTTTTAAAAATAATCCTGATTTGTTGTATTTTTAATAACTATAAAAGATAGTTTTTAGTGAATTTAATGTGACAGATTCAAACCTGCTTGATAAGTCATCACACAGAAAGGAATTTGTACAATCTGATTTTTCTTTTTATATTGTAATTTTAGTGAATCTGGTTATCAGACCTTAAAGGGACAGTCTACACCAGAGTGTTTACTGTTTAAAAAGATAGATAATCCCTTTATTACCCATTACCCAGTATTGCATAACCAACACAGCTATATTAATATACTTTTTACCTCTGTGATTACCTTGTATCTAAGACTTTGCAGACTGTCCCCTTAATTCAGTTCTTTTGAATGACTTCATTTTAGCCAATCAGTGGTGACTCCTAGGTAACTCCACGTGCATGAGCACAATGTTATTTATATGAAACACATTTGAAAAAAATGTCAAAATGCACCCAGATAAGAGGCAGCCTTCAAGAGCTAAGAAATGTGCATATGAGCCTCCTAGGTTTAGCTTTCCCCTAAGAATACCAAGAAAACAAAGCAAAATTGATGATAAAAGTAAATTGGAAAGTTGTTTAAAATTACATGTCCTATTTGAATCATGCAAGTTTATTTTTTACTAGACTGTCACTTTAAATCGTGGGGCCCATTAGTAGATAGATGTTTAGGTGCACCTTCAATTAAAAAGACACCTGACTAGCTTAACTAGTCATTTTCAAATGATAACTTTGCTTAATCATTTTACCCAATAACGAGTGTTAATGTGCAGTTTTCAAAATGAAGTTAACCCATGGTTTTGGTTAGCTGATACAATATATATATATATATATATATATATATATATATATATATATATATATATATATATATATATATATATATATATATATCATACATATGGAAGAACAATGGTTAAATCTATTTTTTAATGCTAAGAATGTGAATTATAGAACATTGCAAGAAAAAATATAGAAGAATACACTTTAAATAAATCTTAAAAAAATGCAACAGCATTTAGTTTAAAATTAAATCTAATCCAACAGCATCAGTTGTTTGTTTTCAGCTAATGTTCTTCCTACCACTGTTCCCTCTAAGGTGCGCACATGCAAACGTGCACTGCCTTCTGGAAATAGCGCACATGTTTATATCATGTACAAATTTGGCCAGGGTTTTTTTATTATATTTTTTAAAAATATCTATGTCCGGCTGGGCTGGGGGTATGTAACTTCCATGGGGGGAGGGGGGTCAAGCAGCATTTTTCAGGGGGTGCCCTTAGAGAGATACAACTGCACCTCACTGATGAGGCCCATAGAAGGCCGAAACGTCTGGGGTTGTTGCTTCCCTTGTTCAGAGAAGAATTGCCTGGTATTCCGGCACTGGACAGTCATTGGGCAGGGTCAGACTGATATGCTACAGGATATTTCTTCTCTGTGAAGGGGCATAGTGTGCTAAAAGAACGCGCACCCTGAGTTACAATAAAAATGAACAGGCATGGAAGTTATTCTAGCTTTTGTTCTATCTCAGGGGTACTGTTCTCTCTCTTTTGACATTTATTTAAATTACTTTTGGGTCACCCTAAGAGAAATGGGGAAACCAGACGTGGACTCTGTGCACACATGCCCTTAGAGAGATACAACTGCACCTCACTGACGAGGCCCATAGAAGGCCGAAACCATCATCTGGGGTTGTTGCTTTCCTTGTTCAGAGAAGAATTGCCTGGTATTTCGGCGCTGGACTGTCATTGGGTAGAATCAGACTGATATGCTACAGGATATTTTTTCTCTGTGAAGGGGCATCGTGTGCTAAAAGAACGCGCACCCTGAGTTGCAATAAAAATGAACAGGCATGGAAGTTATTCTTGCTTTTGTTCTATCTCAGGAGTGCTGTTCTCTCTCTTTTGAGACATGGACTCCTTGCCACATGTCCTTAGAGAGATACAACTGCACCTCACTGACGAGGCCCATAGAAGGCCGAAACGATCGTTTGGGGTTGTTGTTTCTCTTGTTCAGAGAAGAATTGCCTGGTATTTCTGCGCTGGACTTTCATTGGGCATGATCAGACTGATATGCTACAGGATATTTTTTCTCTGTGGAAAGGAATCAACGTGTGCTAAAAGAACACGCACCCTGAGTTGCAATTGAAATGAACAGGCATGGAAGTTATTCTAGCTTTTTTTTTTTTTTAAATCAGTTTTTATTCAGAGAAAGAGTGAACACATGGGCACAAAACATTTATCCCACAGCAAGACATATTTCACATATATGGTATTCACATATTACATCAATATAAAAGCTGTACAATAGCGAGACAGAAGCAACAGGATACAGGTAATCAGTGGTAGACTACATCTCAGAACTCTCCAACTTAACACATATATACTGTATCCTGTATCAGCAGATACCGGAATGTCTGTAACCCACATGTTGACAACTCCCTCATTTTGTAATGTGGGGAGATTAAAACTTCTCCCCTACTCAATTCAAACCCAATTAACCCCCAACCCCCCCCCCAATATTCCCCTTGAACAGAATTATTTTTATCCTATAGTGTATACAGTGTTCACTTATAAGTAGGCAGGTGTTCAATTTTAGATATCTTACTGAACCGGCAACGGAGAGGGCGAGAGGAAAGAAAAAAAAAAAAAAAAAAAAAAAAAAAGGGGGAAGTTATAGTGCGAGAGACAGGATGATTAAAAATTGAGATGACTCCACTCTCCTCTCAGGGAGTCTTCTAGAAAAGTAATAGAATTACGAAAGGGGAGGAGGACTTGCCTTTGTATCTCCAATTCAAATGTTAAAATCAGTCTGCGCCACTTCCGTAGAAATGAACTTAATCGGCTACCCACGTCTACTCTAACGTCTACTTGTTCAATAAATAGTTGTGTTCTTAGCATGTTTTTGAAATAAACCATTGTAGGTGCCCTGTTAGTTGTCCAGTGATTAAGTAAACATTTCCTCGCCAACAGAAGAAGTAAGGTCAACTCTGAGTCAGTCTGTCTCTGTTGTTGCTCCCACTGCATAAACAATACCGCCCCAACTGTAAATTTAAAAGAAGAACCCATTTTTGTCTTAACCCAGAATTGCAGTTTACTCCAAAATTGACTAACTTTCGGACACTCCCATATACAATGCAACAGGCCAGGCGATTCCGCGGAGCACTTAGAACATTTATTGGGCCAGTCCGGTATCCACTTAGCTAGACACTTGGGGGTCATGTACGCTTTATGTATGAACCTTATTTGGGTTTCCCGCAAATTCGCCGAGAGGGTGGCTTTTTTGACTCTCTCTAGTCCCCTCCGGACCTCATCCCACGTGAGATCCTGAAATCCCTCTTTCTGCCAGCTTTCTACAAAGCTCAAATGTGTGTGCGGCATTCGTCTCTGTAAAAGAGTTTGGTAGATCTCAGATAAAGAGAACTTCCCCATTTTGAATAAGGCCTGTGGCAGACGAAATGGTGAGCCCTCCCAAAAGCCCGGCTCCTCTCTTATTATCTTATTCACATAGTGGCGTACCTGGAGGTACGCGTAGAAATGGGCTTGTGGAATATTATAATCTCTTTGCAGAGCTGCAAAGGATTTCACAGTTTTCATCAGTGGATCTATCAGCGCATTTATGCTCGTCAGGCCTAGTTGCTCCCATGAGCGAAATGGCTTTGTGTCCATACCTGCCGGAAAATCCGGATTACCACTAAGTGGTAGATATGGCGAGCCCATATTCACCTTACCTAGGTACTTATGAGCTAAGTGCCAGGCCTTCATAGGGTCCTGGTATAGATGATTCCCAGTCAGCAATTTAGCCGCTCCCGATTTTGATAAGTGCGGCAAGTACGCTAGAGATATACCCTTTAACACTGCTCTCTCCAAATCTGCTCTATAAAAGTGGCCCGTGCCTATCTGCCAGTCAAGTACCAGGCGAATCATGGCCGCCCAATTGTATAGCCTGAAGTCTGGCAGTGCTAGCCCCCCATTGAGATAACTCATGGATAATTTTGTTGCTGAAATGCGTGGCCTGCCTCCACGCCACACAAAGTAGCGCATTGCAGAATTTAAAGATTTCACATCATTTTTATTAAGCAGAAGAGGCAGCATGAGCATGGGATATAAAAGACGAGGGAGGATCGCCATTTTAATAAGGCTGACTCGTCCCATTAGCGATATGGGTAGTGACTTCCAGCTCTTCATCTGGGAGCAGAGTTTTGCGCATAAGGGGGCCAAATTAATGGAATATAACTTGTTGGGGTTCACATGGATTTGAATACCTTAATAGGTAATCACCTGGTTCGCCACTGCGAATGGATACTCTTGCACCGGCCCTTCACCCCTGTGCAGCCATAAGATTTCTGACTTTTGCATGTTGGCTTTATAGCCCGAGAAGGACCCAAAATCCCGCAACGTCTGCACAATAGACGGCACGTGCACCCTAGGGTCTTGTACAAACAGTAACATATCGTCTGCATAAAGTGCGAGATGTTGGGAGTGCCCCGCTACGTCAATGCCTGGAAAGATTTGACGTAATTTAATTGCTAGTGGCTCCAATGCCAAATTAAACAACAAGGGAGACAGCGGGCACCCCTGTCTTGTACCCCTGTGCAATATTATGTCAGACGAGAACAGATTGTTAACGCATATGTTAGCTACAGGTGAAGTGTATAAATTGGTGATAAAAGAGACAAAGGACCCAGAGAATCCAAACCTGGACAAAGTATGAAACAAGTGTCCCCATTCCACCCTATCGAAGGCCTTCTCTGCGTCCAAGGACAGCAGGAAGGCCTCCGGAGGCTTACCCCCTTCCCCCGATTGTTTCAGACTCCAAAAGTGCTGTATCACCTGCAGGATTCTGCGTACGTTTACTACCGAGGACCTTGCTACCATAAAGCCGGTCTGGTCCTCATGTATCAAGTCTGGTAGTATAAATTTAAGGCGTTCCGCTAATAACTTAGTCAAGATCTTGTAATCGGAGTTCAACAACGATATGGGTCTGTAAGACTCCGGGAGAAGCGCATCTTTACCCGCCTTAGGGATAAGAGTGATGTGAGCAGCCGTGAAGGTCTTAGTTGGTGTATTAGCTTCCGTGAAATAGTTCTGGAAAAGATCAGTGAGCACAGGGACCACCCTGTTTTTTAGTAATCGATAAAATTCGATCGGCAGCCCATCTGGGCCTGCTGCTTTGCCCAGATTCAAAGTCATGATCGTTCTATCCACCTCTTCCCTAGAAATAGGTGCATTAAGCTTACTCAATTGGTCCTCCGACACCTGTGGTAACTCGATAGAGTCCCAGAATGCCCGTCTAGTCTCCTCTGCGTCCCCCATGTTGCTAGCATAGAGGTCAGAATAATATGAGGCAAACGCCTCCACTATTCGTTTAGGGTCCTTAGTCAGAGTGTCCCTTGACCTAATGGCCGCTATGAAGCGGGTGGAGGATTTCAGGTTGACCAGGGAGGCCAGCAGTCTGCCCGATTTATCCCCAAAGTGGTAGTATCTACCCCTAGTTCTCAGGAGGGCTTGTGAGGCTTGATACGCCAACAGCGCATCATATTCTTTTTTCGTATCCATATACTTCAGGTGATTAACCCGCGTAGGCGAGGACCTATACAAACGGTACTTATCCGCCAACTGCTCTCTCAGCCTCTCCAGCCTTTCTGTGTGCAGTTTTTTCCTGCGTGACAGGAAGGCCAGAATATCGCCTGTTAACACTGCTTTGGCTGTATGCCAGAAGAGCTCCGGGTTCGAGCGATGTTGTGCATTATTATTTTGAAAGTCATCCCAAGCCTGTTCCATATAGTGTTGGAACTCCTGGGATGTCAGTAAGTATTGGGGAAATCTAAGAGTCCTGCGCCCCGACGCCCGAGGCAGTGTGTCTATGAAGAGCCCCACAGGGGCATGATCAGAAACCACCACATCCCCTATTTTAGTATCCACCACTTGGGGAATCAAAGAGTTCGAGATCATGAATAGATCTATACGCGACGTAGTGGGAGAGGATCTGGAGACACACGTAAAGTCCCTACCATCCGGGTTCAGCTTGCGCCAAATATCCACAATGTCTAGAGCAGATGTCAGAGATTGAAATGTATCCACTTCAAATTTGCAACTGACCTTGGTCTGCAATCCCCTAAGTTGCCTACTCTGATCCCTAAGCCTGTCGCACTGAGGATTGGGGGCGAGGTTGAAGTCACCCCCTAGTATGATAGGAGTATCCAAGAATGGAGTGAGTACCTCAATCAAACCTTCCCAAAATGCTCTGTCTTTCTTGTTGGGTGCATATATATTGCACAACGTGTATCTCTTGCCCGCAATTGTGGTGCGAACCACAATATATCGTCCCTCTGGGTCAGCTACTACCGATACATCATCTATCTCTAATTTTTTCCCAAACAGGATAGCCACCCCTCTGCTGGCTGATTTATAAGACGCAAATTCGACCCTGCCAACCCAATCCCTTTGTAATTTAGCGTGTTCTATGTCACTAAGATGTGTCTCCTGTAAGAACGCGATGTCTGCGCCCTTCTTTCTAAGTAATGTGAGTATAGTCTTCCGTTTAATTGGGGAGTGTATACCCCCTACATTCCAAGAGTATATACTAAATGTTAATGTTTAATGTGATCCTCAGCGTAAGAGAGAAAAAAAAAAAAAAAAAAAAAAAAAAAAAAGATATTAAAGAAAAAGGGTAGTAAAAAAGGTTTCTCACCCATCTCCGTGCCAGTCCATCGATTCCAAAGGTGTAAGGATACCATTCATCATTATACAGCCTGTGCAAAAGCAATGTTAGTAGACAGTATTGGATAATTTTAAGTTTCACCCAACCCTTTTTTTCCAAAAACATACACCTGTCTATATACCAGTAACATTTATACTTGTGAGCCTGCAGGGCTGCACCTTTACACACATTGGTGCCCCCATTATTCATCCTACATGAAAGAAAAAACAAAGAAATATAGAGCAGAGACAACCCTGTAGCGGAATCTCCTGGTGTCCCCACTCCCTTAGCACTTATTCGTCCTGAACCCCTCCCCTCCAGAGCATAACAGGAACAACTTCCCAAACCTTTAGCTGAAATATGTCTATCGAACATATCCCCCCCAACTGCATAATGAACCATAACCATAAGAACAAACTCTGGACCTGCGCACAGGTATAACAACTTCTCTTATCTCCTCCTTGCTTTATCTGCATAAGTCATAGATAAAACTAGATAATAAGGACCTCTCTTTGTTCTGTACAGAAAACCCCCTCCCTAACCCTCTCCCCCTCTAGCATATCTAGGACTCCTGGAGCCATTTTCTGCGTCCAAAAACTCCTGTGCTGCCTGCGGAGAGTCAAAAAATTTGGGACCTCTAGGGGTGGCAATTTTTAGCTTAGCCGGGTAAAGTAAATAGGCCTGTCTACCCTCTCTGTGTAATCTAGAGCAGATTGTTGAGAACTCTCTGCGCTGTTTCACTAGGTCTGCAGAGTAGTCCTGAAAGAGTAGAATCCTAGAATTCTCAAAAGACACTTCCCCCATCCTTCGATACGCCCTAAGGACTGCCATTTTAGTCTGAAAATGAAGGAATTTTATCATTACAGGCCTTGCTTGTGCATTGCGATCCATGGCCGGTCTTTCTGGGCCTACCCTGTGTGCTCTTTCTACACTACGCACTAGTGCGTCAGTAGGGATCTCTATCAGAGACGGGAGAGTGGTTTCAACAAATTTCAAGATATCATTGGCTTTGATGGATTCAGGCAGGCCTAACAGGCGGAGGTTATTCCGCCGTGATCTATTTTCTAGATCATCAATCTTTTGTTGAAGAGCTACAGTGTGTTTCTCCAGTGCTATCAGTTTATTAGTGTTAACATTCTGTGTGTCCTCTAAATCTGACACCCTCCCCTCTACCTCCGATACTCTTGTCGAAAATTGTTTTACTTCCTCCGCAAGAGTATCAACCCCTTTTTGCAAATTTTCTATCTTGGGTAGGAAAAGGGTGGATATTTGCTTTACTATAGGATGCGGGTCTAGAGCATGGCTTTCTGGGATATGGTCAAAAGAGGTAGCCTGGGTACCTACATCAGAACCTACTTTAGCTCTGCGGTCTGTATTCTTATTCCTGCTCGCCATTTTGTTTGGTACTAGAAATTTCTCCATACACTGTCCACTGTCTATTTGTTAGCTTGGGTATTGGACAAATATGCAGCCCAGAAAATGCCTCCCCCAACCACTCACACAAATCAGACACTTGTTACCCTAAATGAGCAGTCAGTATAGATAATACATCAGTACATGTCAGAGTGTACAATCAGTGTGCCAATAAATGTTATTCAACCTGCAAAGCAAAAAGATGGTTAAAGCAGCATGCAGTACACAACACAGCGCAGGCTCTCTATCCTCCCTTTATCAGGCAGGTCTATAGTTACACAAAGTGAGCCGGCATCACACAGAATATATCAATACCGTGCAAAACATACAGTCTGTGTGCCCATAAATGCAATTCCACAGGGAGACTCAAGCAACTTGTTGGGGGCTCCTGCAGGTGAAAAGTCCCTTATAAAGTAACTGTTAATGTTCAGACCTTAGTGGGGTCTTAGGCCCATGCAGCGCATCTGGTATCCCGCAATTTTAAATATGAGCAGAAAGGTCAGTGTCTGAGGGCTAAGGCAGAGCAGGATTTTATGCAGCATGTAACTCTTATAGTTCCCAGATCTCTGAGCCGATCCCACTACAATTCACTGCCCTACAGAGACCTAGGTAGTATCCAGAAAGTCATTAGCGGGTGCCACAATACAATGATCTCCAAATATTATTAAATAAAGCACCAGGGGGGCCGATGGTCTATGTGTGCAGTCCAGGGAGCTCTATTAATCCCCTTATTCAGAGGTGTCCCATATGAAAAAGCTCCAAGTCTCTAAGCCACCTCACCGCCACCAGATTATTAAGAAAATTGGGGCCGTATGTATGCACAGCACGATCTTACCCAATGCGGTCTGGTCTCAGCAGGCTTACCCGGGTCGGGCTGGTACCCTCACTGCTCCGGTGCACTTTAATGGAGGTATGTAGAGCAGATCCAGGAGACCGGGAGCCTGTGTCAAATGCTCCGATGGTTCTGTCACCTGTGGTATGATGATGGGCTGCTGTAAGATTGCGCCCTCCTTGTTTGGCTCTTCAGGCGCCTCCAGCACCACGTGGCTGCTCACCGCCTCACCACTCCAGCCTGCGGAGCCCGGTAAAGAGCAGAATACAGCTCCCGATTCGGTCAGCGAGTCACCGGTGCTTCTTTCCGCCCGCTCTGGGGTTTGTGCAGGGACCTCACCAGTTAGCTCGCAATTTCAGCTTGTCCTCCTTATTCGTGCTAGGCCAAGATGGCCGCCGCTCTCGTAGCGCCGTCTGCCTGGCTTCCCTTTAGACAGTTAGAAGGCAGACTTCAGTGGGGGCAGATGTAGATTGCCTGCCTCTCCAGGGCCCAGACACGATCCCTGTCTAGGGCAAATAGGCTCGGGCTATAAAATTTAGAGGGAATTCTCACTTTATCCTTGTAGTTGGCACGGAGCTCTGCACCAGAGCTGTTACCTCTAAGCCCGCCCACCGGAAGTCCCCCTTTATTCTAGCTTTTGTTCTATCTCAGGAGTGCTGTTTTCTCTTTTCTGATATATATATATATATATATATATATATATATATATATATATATATATCATACATATGGAAGAACAATGGTTAAATCTATTTTTTAATGCTAAGAATATGAATTATAGAACATTGCAAGAAAAAATATAGAAGAATACAGCATTTAGTTTAAAATTAAATCTAATCCAACAGCATCAGTTCATGTTCTTCCTACCACTGTTCCCTCTAAGGTACCCACATGCGAACGTGCACCCCCTTCTGGAAATAGCGCACATGTTTATATCATGTACAAATTTGGCCAGGGTTTTTTATTATATTTTTTTAAAATATCTATGTCCGGCTGTCCGGCTGGGCTGGGGGTATGTAACTTCCATGGGGGGAGGGGGGTCAAGCAGCATTTTGCAGGGGGTGTGGTTTAATAATAAGGATTAAGTCTGGAGGTGGGTTGAGCTGGGAGCGAGTGGCACGTGTCACTTGTGCACAGAGGTGAGAGGTCTGAGCCTTGAGAAGGAGCAGGCTAATTTTTGCAGTGCAAACCGGTGTGTAGAGAGTGACACAAACTTTTCAGAATAGAAGGAAGAGCCAGAGGCGTGTTGTGCTTGAGTGTGCTATGGAAACTTGGAAAGACTCACAATGGGGCACATGTCTGCAGCACAGGGGGAGGGGGAGTTGGTCACGGACAGTGGTGTGTGAGCATATTTGGGGCAAAATAAGAAAATTCTCACGTTTGTTGTAAAAAAAAAAAATCAAAAATAATATCACGCTATTTATGAAAGTTTATGCGCCAATAAAGTCACAACTTTTCCTATGTGTGAACATATTGACTCATGATCATTCGCAAGTCTTTAATATATGCGAATAAGTTGTCAGAAAATACCTAATTCTTGTATCAATTTCTATTGGCATTTTAAAATGCCTGTATATATTCGAAAAGTGGAGCATGTAATATTCACTGTTTTTAATCTCATAGGTTGCGAGGTAATGAAAGAGGGAAAATGGAAAAATTTATTTTTCTTGCCTTAATGGCTAAATTTGGGGTTAGAAATCGCCCACAAGGCACTGTATCTGAAGAAGAAGAAGAATTAATAAAATAACTAAAAGTTATATACAGATTTATAAAAAGTTGAATAATTTAAAGTGCAATTGAAATAAGTTCAAAAGAACAGAGATAAGCTGCAATAAACTGTCAATATTCCTTGATGAAAGAGCGCCAAAGAAGGGACAAAATAAAAATAACTTTAATCATATATAAGAAATAACAATCTTATAAACAATCTTGTGTATTCTGTTATAATAAAATAAAAACAATAAAAGTATTTACCAGTGGCTAAAATTAAGATGGAAAAATATAGCGAAAATGATATTTTCACAAGAAAACTAAATGTTTTGCCCAAAAACTGTCTATAGAATTTTGATAAATACTGGTGACATTTTTGACTTCACACATTGCAAACTATTGTAGAAATAATCGCTACTTTTTAGCTGCATTTATTCGGGGCTTAATACATTTTGCCCATGGTCTGACTGGGATGAGCTGATAGGCCATGGTTTCTGCGTCATGATGGCTTATTAATTATTGCTGCTTCAGATATGTGGCTACAGCTGGGTGGGCTAGCTTGTGTTTGCTAATCTTGAATCTTTTATTTAAGGTTAGGGCAGAGGTCAGGCCCAGGAAACATTTTATTTTTCTGGTCTACTCTGTATCTCTATAGACTTTATAGAGTCGGTATTTTAATAGTGTTTTTTCTGAGTGATATCAGGCAGTAAATAGGTCATCAGACAGACAGTGGCTGTTGATTATTATGATTATTTTTTATTTTTATAAAAAGTTACTATTATTGAATTTAAATGTAATGACTTAGGGGTAGATTTATTAAATACGCTGTCGGCATTTACCATTGCACAAGAATTTCTGGTGAAATGCTTGTGCAATGCCACCCCCTGCACATTTGCGGCCAATCAGCCGCTATCAGGCGTGTCAATCATCCTGATCGTATCTGATCAGAGGTAGCGGATGAGTTAAAAAAAGCTTACCCTGTCACTTTGAGTTTGAAGCACCATTTCCTACCGAGCAAGTGGCTCAGTTTTACACTTTTTCTTTTGGCTGGGTGAGAATTTTTTTCTTTTACAGGGTCAGATTAATCTTAAGTAACTTGAGAGAAATTATTAAATTAAAATTATTATTAAAATTTCTGCCTGGTATTGATATTGCATTGTGTTTTAATTATACATCTGTTGATTATGCAAATATACTGTTACTAATGATCATATGTTATCATATGATATTCTGTAGTGTCACCACGTTCTCTGTCACTGGAGTCTTCTCTGGACATAATTTTGCATGCAATTTCAATGTTTTTTCAATTTCCTTTCTGTTCTCAAACAATTTGGGCCAGATTACAAGTGGAGCACTATATGCTCTGTTTATCTTTCATTTGATGCTCTGCTGAGCCAGGGAGCATCTCTAGGCATGAGCTTTATAATTAATGCAGTGCAGTTTACATATTTTGTATGTGTGTGTGTCTCAGTGTTTGTGTGTGTGTGTGTCTGAGTGTTTTTGTGTGTGTGTGTGTCTGAGTGTTTTTGTGTGTGTGTGTGTCTGAGTGCTTTTGTGTGTGTGTCTGAGTGCTTTTGTGTGTGTGTCTGAGTGTTTCTGTGTGTGTGCCTGAGTGTTTTTGTGCGTGTGTCTGAGTGTTTTTGTGCGTGTGTCTGAGTGTTTTTGTGCGTGTGTCTGAGTGTGTTTCCGAGTGTTTGTATGTGCATCCAAGTGTGTTTTAAGTGTGTCTGAGTGTGTCTGAGTGTTTGTATGTGTGTGTGCCTGTGTTTTTGTGTTTGTGTGTGTCTGCTTTCTGGGGGGAGGGGGGGTGACACCATAACGTACCGCCCCGGGTGACACCAACCCTAGTGACGCCACTGGATTAATCTTAAGTAACTTGACAGAAACTATTATATTAAAATTACTTTTCTGCCGGGTATTGATATTGCATTGTGTTTTAATTATAAATCTGTTGATTATGCAAATATACTGTTACTAATGATCATATGTTATCATATGATATTCTGTAGTGTCACCACGTTTTCTGTCACTGGAGTCTTCTCTGGACATAATTTTGCATGCAATTTCAATGTTTTTTCAATTTCTCTTCTGTTCTCAAACAATTTGGGCCAGATTACAATTGGAGAGCTATATATCATTTGCATCCACCCCAAGTGAAGCCCCCAGGCGGAGGCAAAAAAGATAGTGAAGATGGGGGAATTACAGTGCATCATATGTATGTTTAATGCAGTGAATCCGCACTCTGAGGGGATTTATGATCTTACATCAGACTTTACCGACAGCTGCTTGGGTAATGTCCGTTTTACCCAAGTTATCCTAGGATTACCCAATATCTTACTTTAGCCATAACATAAATAGATCATACATACCATATATCTGCTATATAATGTGACAACATAGTTATAGCTGTGTGTGCTAAATTATAGATCTTTTTTATTTCTAGTGATTTATTTGATACACTTTCTGTGCTTCTAGAAGCCCTGTTTGCTGCCTTAGATATTAAACTTTAATAAGCAACAGTGTTAAATGCTTGCTCCGTGTGGTATTCTTTTTCTGTTTCTGACTGACTGGTTTTATACTTTTATTGACTGTCCTTTTTCAGTAATATATCCATAGCTGTTGTTTTGATGTTCCATGGATGGATTGAAGTAATTGGGGGCTTTCTTCTCACTGTGCTTATTGAAGAGTAGACCTTTGTGCTGCACTGCTGCATGCACCTCTTTAAAGGGACATTACACTCCTTGAGATGGCTATATAAAATGATAAATCGTATATATAAAAATATACTTTCATTATTCATTTTGTCCCCATTTCCTGTAAATCCATTCTGAAATTGTGAGCTTTTTAGTTCCTGCTAGAAGCGGAAGTGCAGAACACTGTTATATTCCACACAGCTATTATCTGCACACTCTAGTGACTTATTTATAACTGTCCCTAATTGGCCACAGCAGAGAAGATAACCTAAGTTACAACATGGCAGCTCCCATTGTTTTATAGACACTTAGGGGACGATTTAACAAGGGCCAAATGGTCTTGAATGTAACTGTTTCCGCGCAAGCCTTTAGGCTCGCAGGAAACAGGAGTTAAGAAGCAGCGGTTAACTCTTACGCCTCCTCTGAGGCGGCAGACTTCAATCCGTCCGATCACATACGATCGGGTTGATTGACAGCCTCTGCTTGTGGCCGATTGGCCGCGAATCTGCAGGGGGTGGCATTGTACAAGCAGTTCACCAGAACTGCTTATGCAATGATAAATGCTGACAGCGTATGCTGTCTTCATTTATCAATGTGCAGCGGACATAATGCGCTACAGCGGATTATGTCCGCTCACACTTTGTTAAATCGGTCCCTA
Organism: Bombina bombina; assembly: GCF_027579735.1. Classification (NCBI taxonomy): domain Eukaryota; kingdom Metazoa; phylum Chordata; class Amphibia; order Anura; family Bombinatoridae; genus Bombina; species Bombina bombina. The sequence continues at coordinate 640,383,821 of NC_069502.1, forward strand.
AAACTTTACACTTATTTTGTCAATATTTAAACAGCTAATGAAACTTTAAAAAATAAATCTACTTGTTGTTCTCAGACTAATCTTTTCCTTGAATGCATCATTCTATCTCGCATTTATTTAGTGTTTAATGTCCCTTTAATGTAAGGTTATATGACTGTCAATGTGTTTGTCTTGACCTTTAAAAGACTCGACAGCTAAATTGCAGATACTAACATATAAAAAAAAGCTACATTTCTATTTCTTTTTTTCACTCTTTCTCTATCTTATTTTTCTATACTTCAATTAGTAGTACATTCAACTTTTTTCTTGCAAATAGAAATAAGTGGAATACAGATTGGAAACTTCTGTTTTAAAGTGTCATATTTAGATGCTGTTCAAAGGGGAACAATTTACCTGCTCCAGGATTCATACATTTTGTGTGAGTGCAGATGAACGCTAGAAAGAAAAATCAAACCCCAAACTTCTAGATTCTAACATTATGATTTTTTTTTATGCCTAGCCATTTTTTTACCATGGGTTCTTTATTTTCTAAATTCATGTTTTCTTGCTTCAAAATTCATTTAATTGTCAATCTTTAGTATTCGAAATATGACATTGTATTTTTACAATTGTGCATTGTAAGTTTTATGACTCTCATTGTCTGACATCCAATTTGTAAATGTATGTTTTTCATATTTTATTGTAAATAATTCTTAACATTAATTGCTTAAATAATCCTATACTATAAAAGGCCAAGTGTGTTTGTCCGAAGCTGTCATGCGCAGTAGAGACAGCACGAGGACAAACACACCTGGCCTTGGATTCCCTACCTGATCTGCCGACTGCTGCGAGAAGAAGTGGGCGTGGCCGAGCGTGTGCGGGGCGTGACCGAGCGAGAAGGGCGTGGCTGAGCGTGGAGACCCGTGAAGTGGGCGTGGCCTAGCGTGAAGGCCCTGTAGGGGCGAGGCCGGGGGGCAGGGCCGTGAAAGGCCGTGGAGAGAGCTCAAACAGCTCAAAAGAGGGGAGAGGGGAGAGAGAGATCAAAAGGGGAGAAAGAGACAGGGGAGAGAGAGAGAGTGGGGGGAGATGGAGAGAGGGGAGATGGAGAGAGGGGAGAGAGAAAGAGGGGAGATGTGGAGAGAGAGAGAGAGAGAGAGAGAGAGAGAGAGAGAGAGAGAGAGAGAGAGAGAGAGAGAGAGAGAGAGGGAGAGAAAGAGGGGAGAGAGAAAGAGAGAGGGGGGAGATAGAGAGGGGAGAGAGAGAGAGGGGAGAGAGGGGGAGAGAGAGAGGGGAGAGAGAGATACAGAGGGGGGAGATAGAGAGAGGGGAGAGAGGGAGAGGGGAGATGGGGGGAGATAGAGAGAGGGGAGAGAGGGAGAGGGGAGATGTGGGGGAGAGAGAGAGAGAGAGAGAGAGGGGGGGGAGAGAAAGAGGGGAGAGAGAGAGGGGAGAGAGAGGAGAGAGAGAGAGAGAGAGAGGGGGGAGAGAGAGAGAGAGAGAGAGGGGAGAGAGAGGGGGAGAGAGGGGAGAGAGAGAGACACAGAGGGGGAGAGAGAGAGAGAGAGAGAGAGAGAGAGAGAGAGGGGAGAGAGAGAGAGAGAGAGAGAGAGAGGGAGATAGAGGGGAGAGAGAGACAGAGGGGGGAGATAGAGAGAGAGAGGAGAGGGGGAGATAGAGAGAGGAGATAGAGAGGAGAGAGGGAGGAGAGAGAGAGGGGAGAGAGAGGCAGGGGAGGGAGATAGAGGAGAGAGAGAGAGGAGGGAGAGAGAGAGAGGAGAGAGAGAGGGGAGAGAGAGAGGGAGGAGAGAGAGAGGGAAGAGAGAGGGGAGAGAGATAGAGGAGAGAGAGAGGGGAGAGAGGAGAGAGAGGGGAGAGGGAGAGAGAGAGGGGAGAGAGAAAGGGGAGAGAGAGAGAGAGCGCGCGAGAGAGAGGGGAGAGAGAGAGGAGAGAGAGAAAGAGAGGGTGGAGATAGAGAGAGAGAGAGAGAGAGAGAGAGAGGGGAGAGAGAGAGGGGAGAGACAGAGGGGGGAGATAGAGAGAGACAGAGGGGAGAGAGAGAGAGAGAGAGAGAGAGAGAGAGAGAGAGAGAGGGGAGAGAGAGAGAGGGGAGACAGAGAGGAGAGAGAGGAGAGAGAGAGGTTGAGAGAGGGGAGAGAGAGAGAGGGGAAAGCGAGAGAGACAGAGGGGAGATAGAGAGAGAGAGAGGGGAAAGAGAAAGAGAGAGGGAGAGAGAAAGAGAGAGGGGAGAGAGAAAGAGAGAGGGGGGAGAGAGAGGGGAGTGAGAGAGAGGGGAGAGAGAGAGAGAGAGAGAGAGAGAGAGGGGAGAGAGAGAGAAGGGAGAGAGAGAGGGGAGAGTGAGAGGGGAGAGAGAGAGAGCGGAGATAGAGAGAGAGAGAGAGAGAGGGGGGGAGAGAGAGAGGGGGGAGAGAGAGAGGGAGAGGGGAGAGAGAGAAAGAGAGAGGGGAGATAGAGAGGGAGAGAGGGGAGATAGAGAGGGAGAGAGAGCATAAAAGAGGGGGGAGAGAGAGAGTGCAAAGGAGAGGGGGGAAAGAGAGAGCGCAAAAGAGAGGGGGGAGAGAGAGCTCAAAAGAGAGGGGGAGAGAGAGCGCAAAAGAGAGGGGGGAGAGAGAGAAAGCTAAAGAGAGTGAGAGGGAGAGAACGCAAGGGGTGGGACCACTGTACTGCAAAAAATGGCCCGTGTGAATGGGCTTTAGGACTAGTTACTTCATATTTGGTGTTTCTGGCTTATTGTAGCTGTTTTCTGGCCTAAGTTTGTATACTATATGAAAAAACTACTATACATTTTTCTTTAAAAAGAGGTATACTGTTAATGGGCCAAATTACTAATGGAGCGCTAACAGTTACATGTGAGCGATAAGGGGTTCATCACGGGTGTTAGCGCTCATTGTATTTACCGCTCATATTACACGTTGAAAGTAAACACAATCGGGATTTAGGCTAGAATGGTTACCGCGTCCTCAGAGCTCTGGTTAAATGTTTCTCTAAACAAAAACGAGTCACAAAAATACATAAAAATTACATGTAAAACTACAGTTATAAGGGTTCAAAGATATGAGGACTTAGGTGTTAGGCAGGCAAAGGGCTTGAACATAGAGATACATACATATACATATAAAAATATGTATATATATGTGTGTGTGTGTACATATGTATTTATGTATTTATATGTGTACTTATGTATTTACAGACATATGTACACATATAAACATAAATACATATGCATACATATATAGAAGTGCATTGCAGCCCTTTGCAGTTAAGTAGATTGTAACATATAAAAGCATATTTATGCAATCTTCATATTTAATAAAGTGTTATACTGTGTATTTACTGTAAATATTTAACATTCCAGTGTCCTGCACATAGCAGAATATGTTCTAAATATTTCTAAATAGATATTCCTATATATATTTCAATATATCTATACCTATATATAATCATTTATATATATAGGTATATATATATATATATATATATATATATATATTGTACCAAAATACCATCAGATATATGTAGAAATATGCATTTATGAATAAATAGAACATATTCTGCTATTTGAAGAATATTTGAAAGTGAAATATTTATATTTTCATGTCGGGATAGCGCACATGAGAATATGCGAGTTGGATAACTGGCATTCTTTCCACATTTTATTGATGCACATTTCACGTCCCCAATTAGCGTACTTGATAAAATGACAGACCACAAATACAGATATGTGGCAGGGATAAGTTTGTAAAGCCGGCCATGTGTTTTTTTTTTTTTTTCATTTTTCAGGACTGGAAAATCCATACTTTTTAAACTTTAATTAGTAAATGGGGCAAAATAAATTATGAAAGTTTAATGCAAAGTGGTTTTACAATGTGCAATTAAGTATTTTATATTACAATCTTAAAGTGTTTGCTGTCCCCTTAATTTTAAAATTCCTTGATAGTTTGAAGTGCATGCTAGAGAGCAAAACAATGCAAATATTACTAATAAAATGTCAGTTTTAGATGTTTAAAACAGTCGTTTTGTATGCAAACCTTCTGCAATTTGGTGTTAAAGGAAAATTATAGTGTAAACACGATACACTCCAATTTGTTAAAGCATATAATTTGAACCCTAGCGCCCCTGCAATGCCAAGCACTGCTAATCCACAGCGGAAACTGACAATCACCCAATCACCAGAGGTATCTTCACGCTGCTTTAGTCAATGACTGTGTCCACTCAGGACCAGCAGTGTTCTGCAGCTCTTGAGAAGTGTGTTTAACCCAACTTCCAACTTGCACCACACAAACTTACTAGATAATGCAAATGCGTACACATGCAAATATACTGAAACACAAATCAGAGGGTATATAGCTGGCTTAGGCTGTTTGGCTAGAATACATAATTGATTGTACTTGAGTGTGGGATGTAGTACACCAGCTTTCAATGCATTTCTTGCATCAATCTAGAACAAACTGGGTACCTACCAGAATAAATGTGTCCCTCATTAATGCTTAATCTATTAGTTACTTTCTCTTTATAAAGCAGTCAATACCACATACTGCAGATACATGTTTTGTTTGATCTGTTACTGTACACTAAAACCTACTTATAGAAAGCAAGGCAAAGACAGGGTTTATAGCACTCACCCTCTATTTGATATATAATATATTACAATTTAACTTTTAATTTAAAGATAATAAAAAATGTACAGGAACAGAAACGCCTGTTACATAGCCCCACCACACAAACATTCATTAAATAGTTCCACGCTTCCCTGTTTCCTGGCCGGTAACTGCATACACCGGCATCAGGTGACAGAAGTGTGAGAACCACAAATTTGTTACATTTGTGGTTCTCACACTTCTGTCACCTGATGCTGGGAACAGGGAAGTGTGGAACTATTTGAATTAATGTTTGTGTGGTGGGTTATGTAACAGGCGTTTCTGTTCCTGTACATTTTTTATTATCTTTAAATTAAAAGTTACATTTTAATATATTATGGGGGGTAGTTATCAAGCCGTCAACCTCAAATACTCTGGAATTCCGCAGCGTATTTGTGGCGAGGCTGATTCGCCTTAGTTATCAAAGGCTACAGAACGGCAAAAGTAGAATTTTGTGACGTAAACTTCGATCCGCCGGACTCAGTCCGACACAGATCGATTCTTACGTCACTCCAGATGTTCCGCACACAAGTGCGGCACAATCTGACTACTTTTGCTAGTTATCAAAAAACTAGCAGGTACGCTCGGCACTTTTACGGCCCAGCGTACCTGGTTTTCAAACCGCCACCCTGGAGGCGGCGGATCCCATAGGAATCAATGGGAGTCTGACCATAGCGAAAGTACAAGTTCGCTGCTGCCAGACATCCCATTGATTTCTATGGGAGCTGTCTACACCTAACACCCTAACATGTACCCCGAGTCTAAACACCTCTAATCTGTCCCCCCCACACCGCAGCAACTAAATAAAATGATTAACCCCTAAACCGCCGCTCACGGAGCCCACCGCAAGCTACTCTATACATATTAACCCCTAAACCGCCGCTCCCAGAGCCCACCGCCACCTACATGATACCTAGTAACCCCTTATCCTGCCCCCCCTATAATAAAGTTATTAACCCCTATCCTGCCGATCCCGCACCTCGCGGCAAATAAATAAATAGTTTAACCCCTAAACCGCCGCTCCCTGACCCTGCCGCAACCTATATTAAATTTATTAACCCCTAATCTGCCCCCCCTACACCGTCGCCACCTATAATACATTTATTAACCCCTATCCTGCCCCCCACTACACCGCCGCCACTGTAATAAATTTATTAACCCCTAAACCTAAGTCTAACACTAACCCTAACACCCCCTAACTTAAATATTAATTAAATAAATCTAAATCATATTTCTATTATGAACTAAATTAATCCTATTTAAAACTAAATACTTACCTTTAAAATAAACCCTAATATAGCTACAATAAAAATAATAATTATATGTAGCTATCTTAGGATTTATTTTTATTTTACAGGTACCTTTCAATTTATTTTAACTAGGTACAATAGCTATTAAATAGTTATTAACTATTTAATAGCTTACCTAGCTAAAATAAAGAGAAATGTACCTGTAAACTAAAAACTAACCTAAGTTACAATTACACCTAACACTACACTATACTTTAATAAATTATTCCTATTTATTTAAAACTAAATACTTACCTGTAAAATAAACCCTAAGATAGCTACAATATAATTAATAATTACATTGTAGCTATCTTAGGATTTATATTTATTTTACAGGTAATTTGTATTTATTTTAGCTAGTTAGAATAGTTATTAAATAGGTAATAACTATTTAATAACTACCTAGCTAAAAGAAATACAAAATTACCTGTAAAATAAATCCTAACCTAAGTAACAATTAAACCTAACACTACACTATCATTAAATTAATTAAATAAATTAACTACAAATAACTACAATTAAATACAATTACATAAACTAACTAAAGTACAAAAAATAAAAAAGCTAAGTTACAAAAAATAAAAAAAATAAGTTACAAACATTTAAAAAAATATTACAACAATTTTAAGCTACTTATACCTAATCTAAGCCCCTAATAAAATAACAAACCCCCCCAAAATAAAAAAATGCCCTACCCTATTCTACATTAAAAAAGTTCAAAGCTCTTTTACCTTACCAGCCTTTAAAAGGGCGGAACAGCCAATAGAATGCAAGCTCAATCTGATTGGCTGACTGGATCAGCAGATCGGATTGAACTTGAATCTGATTGGCTGATTCAATCAGCCAATCAGATTTTTCCTACCTTAATTCCGATTGGCTGATAGAATCCTATCAGCCAATCGGAATTGAAGGGACGCCATCTTGGATGACGTCCCTTAAAGGAGCCTTCATTCATCGGTAGTCCGTCGGGAAAGAAGGATGTTCCGCGTCGGCGGGATGAAGATTCAAGACCCGGCTTCGAAGATGACCTCGCCCGGATAGAAGACTTCTTCAGCGCCTCTTGGAAGATGACATCGCCCGGATGGAAGATTTCTTCAGCGCCGCTTGGAGGATCACTTCATCGGATGGAAGATTTCTTCTGCGCCCCTTGGATGATCACTTCTGCCGGTCCGGATGTCCTCTTCAGTTCCATCGGTGGCTCGGCTGAGTGAAGACGACTAAAGGTAGGATGATCTTCAGGGGATTAGTGTTAGGTTATTTTAAGGGGGGTTTGGGTTAGATTAGGGGTATGTGGGTGGTGGGTTTTAATGTTGGGGGGGTTGTATTTTTCTTTTACAGGCAAAAGAGCTGAATTCTTTGGGGCATGCCCCCACAAAAGGCCCTTTTAAGGGCTGGTAAGGTAAAAGAGCTTTGAACTTTTTTAATGTAGAATAGGGTAGGGCATTTTTTTATTTTGGGGGGGTTTGTTATTTTATTAGGGGGCTTAGATTAGGTGTAAGTAGCTTAAAATTGTTGTAATATTTTTTTAAATGTTTGTAACTTATTTTTTTATTTTTTGTAACTTAGCTTTTTTTATTTTTTGTACTTTAGTTAGTTTATGTAATTGTATTTAATTGTAGTTATTTGTAGTTAATTTATTTAATTAATTTAATGATAGTGTAGTGTTAGGTTTAATTGTAACTTAGGTTAGGATTTATTTTACAGGTAATTTTGTATTTCTTTTAGCTAGGTAGTTATTAAATAGTTATTAACTATTTAATAACTATTCTAACTAGCTAAAATAAATACAAAGTTACCTGTAAAATAAATATAAATCCTAAGATAGCTACAATGTAATTATTAATTATATTGTAGCTATCTTAGGCCTAGATTTGGATTTTGAAAACCAGGGTTAGAGGCTCCTAACGCTGGTTTTAGGCTACCGCCGGTATTTGGAGTCACTCAAAAAAGGGTCTAACGCTCACTTTTCAGCCACGACTTTTCCATACCGCAGATCCCCTTACGTCATTTGCGTATCCTATCTTTTCAATGGGATCTTTCTAACTCCGGTATTTAGAGTCGTGTCTGAAGTGAGCGTTAGAAATCTAACGACAAAACTCCAGCCGCAGAAAAAAGTCAGTAGTTAAGAGCTTTCTGAGCTAACGCCGGTTCATAAAGCTCTTAACTACTGTGCTCTAAAGTACACTAACACCCATAAACTACCGGTGGACTTCCGGTGGGCGGAGCTAGCGGCTGGCAGCAGAAGTACAGAGCTCCGGGAATCTGCTTCATATTAATGGTATTATTTGCTGCCAGCCAACTTTCCCCACGACGCTGCCTTGCTGGGTTGCACTCTACGGTACCCCATCCGGCCTAAGAACTATCGTGAAGGGCAGAAAATCGCCCTTGCCTCGGAAGTCAAAATCGAACTGCGCCACACGGCACGAGCGGTAACGCTAACCGGCGCCATATTGGAGGAGCTCCCCCCTTCACCTCTGTGCCAGCTTCAACTCAGAACGGACCTTACAAGCAGACCGGCCTTGAATGTGGTAATCGGACGGATCAGGTGAGAGGCGGTAACACCGCGGACTATTACACAGCTGGTTAGAACCGCTCCACCTCAAACTATAACCGTGTGAGGCCCTGATAACGGACTCCCCGGAAAGTATTCCATGCATGCCCATAAGAGATTGCTGCACACTCTGTAAAAATAATGTGGATGCACTAATGTAAACTCAGATACATCAGCTTTAACCTACAACAAGGCACAACCTCACTTCCCTACAGGGAGACAAACTTGCTATTAAGTTTTCAGCAGGGGGATATCGGCCTTCTCCTACCCCAGTAGTTGCTAAGGGGGGAGCGTTTAAACACCTGCTCTGCTTGAGAACTGATCATTGGGACAATCCCTGCATAAACCGTATATTGCTCTATACAGACTTTCCCTATACAGACTCTTTTCACCTCATAGCTGGTATACCTCAATTTTTTAGGATTGTATTACTGATCCATCAGCCCAGAACCGCTCCACCTCAAACTATAACTGTGTGAGGCCCTGATAACGGACTCCCCGGAAAGTATTCTATGCTTGCCCATAAGAGATTGCTGCACACTCTGTAAAAGTACTGTGGATGCATTGGTGTAAACGCAGATCAATCAGCTTTAACCTACAACAAGGCACAACCTCACTTCCATACAGGGAGACAAACTTGTTATTAAGGTTTCAGCAGGGGGATATCGGCCTTCTCACGCCCCAGTGGTTGTTAAGGGGGGAGCGCATAAACACCTGCTCTGCTTGAGAGCTGATCATTGGGACAGTCCCTGCATAAACCGCATATTGATCTATACAGACTTTTCCTATACAGACTCTTTTCACCTCATAGCTGGTATAGCTCAATTTTTTAGGATTGTATTTCTGATCCATCAGCCCTGATTAAGCCTGCTACACAAGACAGAAAAGGAAAAGAAAAAAACACCTTTGTTTACATAGTTGGTACAGCTAAATTTTTATTTTACACCTGCATTTTGGCATGTGATATCTGCAAATTCAAAATCTGTGTCCTCATCTCCTCCATTTTCCCTCCACATACCTACCTTGATTGCTGCAATACACAGTGCAACAGCGCCCTCTGGTGACTCGTACACAGTGTCAGAACATTCCTAGTAACTGTCTGTATTTTGTTCTATGAAAGTGGACGAGTATTTTCACAGGCTGCCCTCGCCTTTAAGCAGCACAATGAGCCACAGATCAAAGAACCAGGAAAAAAAAACAAAAGTCTCTGACAGAAACGCAGGCAAACCCATCATTTGCAGATGCTGAAGGCAGTATTTCAGGAGATCACTCTTCACTCCTACAGGAGCTCAAGGCTTTCTTTTTACCAAAAATGGATAGCTTGCAGGCTGGTGTGGACACCCTAACCAGTGAGGTGCGGCTCTTCTCCACTCGCATGTCAGCCGCGGAACAAAGAGTTTCAGGAGTTGAAGACAGACAGCAGGAATCTGAGGTTTCTTTAAAATGCCTACTGAAACAAAATCAACAGCTAATGGATAAGGTGGAAGACCTAGAAAACCGCTGCAGGCGCAATAATCTACGAATCATAGGCGTTCCTGAATCCATTAAAGATAAAGAATTACTAGAATTTGCCGCCTTAACTCTCCCGAAACTCCTGGGCCTGCCCCAGGACTGTCTACTTCTGGACATTGAAAGATCTCACCGCATAGGCCCCAACAGATATCTAGAAAATTCCAAAGAGAGGCCACGACAAGTAATCTTTAGATGATTAAAGGGACACTGTACCCAAAAACTTTCTTTCGTCATTCAGATTGAGCATGAAATTTTAAGCAACTTTCTAATTTACTCCTATTATCAAATTTTCTTCATTCTCTTGGTATCTTTATTTGAAATTCAAAAATGTAAGTTTAGATGCCGGCCCATTTTTGGTGAACAACCTGGGTTGTCCTTGATGATTGGTGGATAAATACATCCACCAATAAAAAAGTGCTGTCCAGAGTACTGAAACCAAAAAAAAAGCTTAGATGCCTTCTTTTTCAAATAATGATAGCAAGAGAACGAAGAAAAATTGATAATAGGAGTAAATTACAAAGTTGCTTAAAATTGCATGCTCTTTCTGAATTACAAAAGAAAAAACTTGGGTACAGTGTCCCTTTAAATTTCCAGGATAAGCTAGCCCTCCTGCGAGCCTACAGGGCGGCTAAGGAAGTCATCTTTGAAGATCACCGTCTCTTACTTTTCCAGGACTTTTCAGTTGAGGTCACTAAGAGACGTAAGGACTTTGCATCTATCTGCTCTACACTGCATGATCAGGGACGTAAATTTGCACTCATGTTCCCAGCTACCTTGAAAATTCAAAGTCTTTCAGGCCCTAAAACCTTTCATACGCCTGCGGCAGCACAGGCGTACCTGGCATCAGAGCGGAGACAGGACAATGGCTGATGAGACTCTTTTAAGTATTATCGTTTAAAATTTCTTGTCATATGCATCATGTTGATTACATTATGTATTTTGCTTTGGCGAGTCCTGTGGCTCTGGTCATGTTTGCCAATCTTGGCTATGGCCGGAGGCACGGTTCCGCACATGGCAACTTGTTATCTCTGTTATTACACTACCTGTCCAGGTTCATGTTTGTATTTGCATTGCACTGTTAAGGCTGGGAAACATTATGCAGCATACTTAAACCTTAGTTCTAATATGAGTGTTATTAAGACAGTTCATAGCTACCACTGGTTTCCCCTAAGTCCCCTAGTAGGCTTAGTTTTTGGCCTATCCCTCACAAGTTCAAGCAGAGACCCTCTGTCCACCACTTGCCTTTTGATCGATGCAGATTATGGTATCACTGTTATGTTCAGGCCCCAGGGCATCGACACCGAATATAAAAAACATAGTTCCCTACCTCTAAGCCCATATATACTTCCACTTGACTACCTAGGGCCTATCCACCTGCCCCTGCCAAATGTAAAATCCCTTGGTAAATTTTCTCATTTTAAACTCACACTAAACATTCCAGGGCTATGTATGGCTTTACTGCTCCCTGACCCCTCCCTCAAGAGCAGAACTCTAGTTCTAAGATGTTATGCTTCCTGCTATCATGCTGTGTTTTTGTTCATCAAATGGTTCTTTTATAAACAGACTACCTCTGGGACGATACCTATTGACATTGCTACTACCATGGGTATTGACCTCTTACCTATACAAATTGTAAACATTGCTGTATGTTCTTGTCTCTTTTGTAGCGATTGCTGGATTGGGACCTGGAGGCCTCTGGACCCCCCTCCTTCATCACGTCATCCTGCCCTGAGGACACACCTGTGCTTTTCCATAACTGTAAGTCACCTATTACTACCTACACCTCAGACACCACAGGGGACACTTGCTAGGACACTACCTATTAGGTCGTGCCCTCTCCACCCTTACACTCTGTAGACATGACTCTCCCCCTTAAAATTATAGCGTGGAATGTAGGGGGCATCACATCCCCGGCAAAGAGAAGTAGGATTCTCCACCACCTACACTCACTGAAGGCTGATATTGCTATGCTCCAGGAGACAAAACTGACAGTTGAGGAACATGCGAAGTTAAAAATCAGATGGGTGGGACAGGTCCTCAGCTCCCCTACAGAGGGCAGGAAAAGAGGAATTGCCATTCTAGTGCGAAAGGGTTTAGCGGCATCCTTGTCAGCAGTGAACATAGACAAAAAGGGACGATACATAGTCGCATCACTTCAGACCAATGCACATACATACACTCTCTGTAATGTTTATGGCCCTAATGAGCATGATCCCCCCTTTTGGACAAATTTATTGGCGATATTGGCCGCACAGAGTGCCCCTTTAATAATAGGAGGTGATTTTAATCTGGCTCAGGCTCTTCCGCTAGATAGGTTTAGAGATCCCTCAGCATCTGGCTCTTTCAAAAAACATGTGATCCGTTACAAACGTGAAGTATCCTTGATTGGATCCTTCAAGGAGACTCTGAGTTTACTAGATGTCTGGAGAGCAAGGAACCCGGATGAGAGCGATTTCACTTGCCTCTCAAAAACATACCATACTATGTCGCGTATTGACTATTTCCTAACTGCCTCAAGCATAACGCCACACATCTTATCTACTTATATTGGCCCAGTCACCTTATCAGATCACGCCCCAATCACCCTGATACTGCAACCACATCCCCCTAGACCTCCAAACAGAAGTTGGAGATTTCCTCTCCACCTATATAACAACATTGAGTTCCGTAGACACTTAAAGGCATCCTGGACGCATTATGCATCTGACAATGCTTGTCATTTGGATACGCCAGATTTGTTCTGGCACGCCTCAAAAGCGGTGATGAGAGGTCATATAACCTCCTTTGCAACCCACCATAATAAGCAACTTACGAGAGTAGATGAGACTCTCCTTGCTCAACTCACTGCGGCTTACAATAGCTACTTACATACCCCCACGCCAACATCTAGGAAATCTTACTACGATCTCAAACAGACAAGGGATACTTTCTTAGCTCAACAAGACAACAAGGTAAATATTCACAGACAGGGTCGCTATTACCGTCATGGTAACAGGGCTGGTAAACTGCTGGCCAAATTAGTTCATTCCTATAAACCCAAGTCCCAAATTCTAGCCATTAAATCTAAGGGTACCCTCACCGCCAACGCCAAGGAAATTATGACTGAATTTGTAGACTATTATACTTCCCTGTACTCTAAACAACCTATCCATATAGAAGCCAAGCGTGCCTTCTGGGACGCAGTAAAACTCCCCACTCTTACGGAAGAGCAGTCTTCCCTGTTAAATTCTCCTATAAGTCCCCAGGAGGTTCTCAGGGCCATACGACAAAGCAAACTGGGTAAAGCAGCAGGCCCGGATGGGTTACCTGCAGAATATCTTAAGTTATTGGAGGAGGAACTAGCACCAATTCTCTCATCCTTGTATTCTGCTTACCTGGCGGGCACTGAACAACTAAATGATAGATTCTCTGAGGCTAATATCTGTCTCCTTTTGAAACCTGATAGAGATCCCACCCAGACTTCTTCATATCGTCCAATCTCCCTATTAAATGGGGATTATAAACTTCTAACAAAAATCTTAGCGGACAGGTTGGCAAAGGTTCTTCCACATATAGTTCATGCTGATCAAACGAGTTTTGTAAAGGGCAGATCCTCAGTTATTAACATTAGAAAGACTCTCGGCGTCGTGTCCCATTACTGGTACAACACACATACACAATCCCCATCCCAACTACCAGACGCGTGCCTTCTAGCACTAGATGCTGAGAAGGCGTTTGACCGGATCGAGTGGGATCACCTACATACGTCACTGTCGTGCTTTGGTATGCAGGGTGACTTTCCCAGCTTTCTACAAAGATTATACTCAGCCCCTAAGGCCTCTCTTCTAATCAATGGAGGGCTCTCTCCTTCCTTTACGCTACAACGGGGTACGAGACAGGGATGTCCCCTCTCCCCTCTCCTTTTCGATTTAGCAATCGAACCCCTGGCGTCCTACATCAGGCAACAATGTGCCGGCTTAGATATATGTGGCCAAAAGCAGCATCTATCACTTTACGCCGATGACTTACTGCTCTTTGTAGGAGATCCTGGTTCTAACTTACAGCCTCTTTTGAAAGTTATTGATGATTTTGGCAAGTTTTCGGGGTACAAGATCAACATTGACAAATCAGAGGCCACCTGGTTGCAAAACTCCCGAAACATGACCTTAGTAGATTTTGGTCTTAAGACTACTCAGGGTAGTTTTAAATACTTAGGCATATGGATACATGTTAACCCACATATGTTATACTCTTTGATCTCGCTGGGACTATAGGTGACATTAAGCAAATGCTGCTGAGTTGGATGAAACTCCCCCTCTCTCTTTCGGGTAGGGTGCACCTTTTTAAAATGGTTGCCCTGCCCAAACTTCTTTATCCATTACAGATGTTGCCTCTTCTCCTCACTCAAAAGGATGCGACATCTTTGCAAACTGCCATTGGGAACTTTGTCTGGCAGGGCAAAAAACATAGAATAGGCAGAACCCCCTTGTCAATGACAGTGGGAGGAGGAGGGCTCCGTCTTCCTAATATAATATGGTATAACTGGGCGGCTCTCTCTAGATTTGCATTGGACTGGCTGGTAGGGAAAAACTATTATACTGTCCCTGACCTAGAGTCTAACATCATTAAACCACTGCATTTAGCTTATCTGCCTCATGCACATTTGAAATCTCTATCCCCGTTCATTCAAAACCATATACTGTTTAGGGACGACGTTTGGCTAGTAAATATCTCCCGATCCAGGGTAATTTAGACTTCCTCCCTGGTTACACCACGCAAGCATTTCAGACATGGTAACAATTACAACTCACACGACTGCATCAACTTTTCCGACCCCTGACTCTAGAAATACTGCCCTTCCAAGACCTAAAATCACGTTATAACCTCCCGCACACACACAAGTTTGCATATTTTCAGTGCCGACACTACATATCCACCTTGATTTCAGAGGGACTCCTCTCTGTAGAAGCCTCTAATTTAGATACATTGAGTGCGCTGGCGAAGTTAGGCCCTCTGAGGCTGTCACATACATATAACTTACTGATCCGTCACTCTAAGGATCATGTGCTTCATGGCATTGTATCAAAGTGGTCCCATTTTGGGGAGCTAGAGATTGACCCGTCATTGATCACCACGAGTTTCGAGAGGGCACACCAAAGTACTATCTCTGCAAAATTGAGGGAATCACACCTGAAATTCTTACATCAAGCTTACATCACTCCTGGCCTAAGGGCTAAATGGGTTGAAGGAGCACTCAACTCCTGTAGTAAATGCCGCCTTGAATCTCCTGATTGGGTGCACCTACTCTGGAGTTGCCCTAAAATACAAAAATTTTGGCAAAAAATTGCGTACTGGCTATCCAAATTAACTAAACAAACTGTGTCCCTCTCGGCACAACATGTGATCTTTCTGACACCTAGAGATCAGACATACAAGCACAACATTTTTTTAAATACCATACTCATGCTAGCTAAACAAATTATCCTGAGAGAGTGGACAGGGGACCGAAACTTACCTTTTCAACACCTACTTAAAACAATTCATGATCAGATGCTGATTGAGCAGGCAGATACTAGGGGGGACCCTGAGAAAAGAGTCAAGAGATTTCTCCTCAAATGGGAGGCTTATTTGCTGCACCTACCTGACACAGTAAGGGATAGGGTTCTGCTTCCTTTTAAAAATAGCCAATATGTTTTAAATGAAAACCTCAGAGGAAATTGGTGTCTATCCACGGATCAGGCCCGTGAGTGACCTGCATTTCGAGGGAGGGGGGACCCGGAGGTACTCTGGGTAAGTATGGCTGCTATATGTTATTTTTCTTCCTTTCTTCTCTTCCTTTCATTCTTCTTTGTATGCTATTATCTTTCTTCCCTGCTCTTAGCTGATATGTTTTCTTTCTCGTTTTCTCCTCTTTTTCTTTGGTTGATTGTAAAAAATGTTCTTAGAAAAAAGTTGAGTCCCAGGACGTACATGATGATCACATATACTTATTGTATTCCTTTGCTGGTATGCTTTGATATAACATGCTCTGAAAACTGTTTTGTTCTGCAGGTGAACACTTTGTCACACCTGCATTATTATGACTGCATTTACCATGTATGACTCGGATTCTTTTCTATAAATAAAGTTTTTTAAAAAAAAAAAACACCCATAAACTACCTATGTACCCCTAAACCGAGGTCCCCCCACATCGCCGCCACTCGATTAAAATTTTTTAACCCCTAATCTGCCGACCGCCACCTACGTTATATTTATGTACCCCTAATCTGCTGCCCCTAACACCGCCGACCCCTGTATTATATTTATTAACCCCTAACCTGCCCCCCACAACGTCGCCGCCAGCTACCTACAATAATTAACCCCTAATCTGCTGACCGCAAAGCGCCGCCACCTACATTATAGCTATGTACCCCTAATCTGCTGCCCCTAACACCGCCGACCCCTATATTATATTTATTAACCCCTAATCTGCCGCCCTCAACGTCGCCTCCACCTGCCTACACTTATTAACCCCTAATCTGCCGACCGGACCGCACCGCTATTATAATAAAGTTATTAACCCCTAATCCGCCTCACTAACCCTATAATAAATAGTATTAACCCCTAATCTGCCCTCCCTAACATCGCTGACACCTAACTTCAAACATTAACCCCTAATCTGCCGACCGGAGCTCACCGCTATTCTAATAAATGTATTAACCCCTAAAGCTAAGTCTAACCCTAACACTAACACCCCCCTAAGTTAAATATAATTTAAATCTAACAAAATTAATTAACACTTATTAAAGAAATTATTCCTATTTAAAGCTAAATACTTACCTGTAAAATAAATCCTAATATAGCTACAATATAAATTATAATTATATTATAGCTATTTTAGGATTTATATTTATTTTACAGGTAACTTTGTATTTATTTTAACCAGGTACAATAGCTATTAAATAGTTAAGAACTATTTAATAGCTACCTAGTTAAAATAATTACAAAATTACCTGTAAAATAAATCCTAACCTAAGTTACAATTAAACCTAACACTACACTATCAATAAATTAATTAAATAAAATACCTACAATTACCTACAATTAAACCTAACACTACACTATCAATAAATTAATTAAATACCTACAAATGACTACAATGAAATAAACTAACTAAAGTAAAAAAAATAAAAAAGAACTAAATTACAAAAAATAAAAAAATATTTACAAACATAAGAAAAATATTACAATTTTAAACTAATTACACCTACTCTAAGCCCCCTAATAAAATAACAAAGCCCCCCAAAATAAAAAAATGCCCTACCCTATTCTAAATTACTAAAGTTCAAAGCTCTTTTACCTTACCAGCCCTGAACAGGGCCCTTTGCGGGGCATGCCCCAAGAAGTTCAGCTCTTTTGCCTGTAAAAAAAAACATACAATACCCCCCCAACATTACAACCCACCACCCACATACCCCTAATCTAACCCAAACCCCCCTTAAATAAATCTAACACTAAGCCCCTGAAGATCTTCCTACCTTATCTTCACCATACCAGGTTCACCGATCGATCCAGAAGAGCTCCTCCGATGTCCTGATCCAAGCCCAAGCGGGGGGCTGAAGAGGTCCATGATCCGGCTGAAGTCATCATCCAAGCGGGAGCTGAAGAGGTCCATGATCCGGATGAAGTCTTCTATCAACGGCATCTTCAATCTTCTTTCTTCGGGAGCCATCATCTTCCATCCGACGCGGAACACCCTCATCTCCCGACGCCTACTAGCCGAATGACGGTTCCTTTAAATGACGTCATCCAAGATGGCGTCCCTCGAATTCCGATTGGCTGATAGGATTCTATCAGCCAATCGGAATTAAGGTAGGAAAATTCTGATTGGCTGATGGAATCAGCCAATCAGAATCAAGTTCAATCCGATTGGCTGATCCGATCAGCCAATCAGATTGAGCTTGCATTCTATTGGCTGATCGGAACAGCCAATAGAATGCAAGCTCAATCTGATTGGCTGATTGAATCAGCCAATCGGATTGAACTTGATTCTGATTGGCTGATTCCATCAGCCAATCAGAATATTCCTACCTTAATTCCGATTGGCTGATAGAATCCTATCAGCCAATCGGAATTCGAGGGACACCATCTTGGATGACTTCATTTAAAGGAACCGTCATTCGGCTAGTAGGCGTCGGGAGAAGAGGATGTTCCGCGTCGGATGGAAGATGATGGCTCCCGAAGAAAGAAGATTGAAGATGCCGTTGATAGAAGACTTCATCCGGATCATGGACCTCTTCAGCTCCCGCTTGGATGAAGACTTCAGCCGTATCATGGACCTCTTCAGCTCCCGCTTGGATGATGACTTCAGCCGGATCATGGACCTCTTCAGCCCCCTGCTTGGGCTTGGATCAGGACATCGGAGGAGCTCTTCTGGATCGATCGGTGAACCTGGTATGGTGAAGATAAGGTAGGAAGATCTTCAGGGGCTTAGTGTTAGGTTTATTTAAGGGGGGTTTGGGTTAGATTAGGGGTATGTGGGTGGTGGGTTGTAATGTTGGGGGGGGGGTTATTGTATGTTTTTTTTTACAGGCAAAAGAGCTGAACTTCTTGGGGCATGCCCCGCAAAGGGCCCTGTTCAGGGCTGGTAAGGTAAAAGAGCTTTGAACTTTAGTAATTTAGAATAGGGTAGGGCATTTTTTTTATTTTGGGGGGCTTTGTTATTTTATTAGGGGGCTTAGAGTAGGTGTAATTAGTTTAAAATTGTTGTAATATTTTTCTTGTTTGTAAATATTTTTTTATTTTTTGTAACTTAGTTCTTTTTTATTCTTTGAACTTTAGTTAGTTTATTTCATTGTAGTTATTTGTAGGAATTGTATTTAATTTATTTATTGATAGTGTAGTGTTAGGTTTAATTGTAACTTAGGTTAGGATTTATTTTACAGGTAAATTTGTAATTATTTTAACTATTTTAGCTATTAAATAGTTCTTAACTATTTAATAGCTATTGTACCTAGTTAAAATAAATACAAAGTTACCTGTAAAATAAATATTAATCCTAAAATAGCTACAATATAATTATAATTTATATTGTAGCTATATTAGGGTTTATTTTACATGTAAGTATTTAGCTTTAAATAGGAATAATTTATTTAAGAAGAGTTAATTAATTTCGTTAGATTTAAATTATATTTAACTTAGGGGGGTGTTAGTGTTAGGGTTAGACTTAGCTTTAGGGGTTAATACATTTATTAGAATAGCGGTGAGCTCCGGTCGGCAGATTAGGGGTTAATAATTGAAGTTAGGTGTCGGCGATGTTAGGGAGGGCAGATTAGGGGTTAATACTATTTATTATAGGGTTAGTGAGGCAGATTAGGGGTTAATAACTTTATTATAATAGCGGTGCGGTCCGCTCGGCAGATTAGGGGTTAATAAGTGTAGGCAGGTGGAGGCGACGTTGTGGGGGCCAGATTAGGGGTTAATAAATATAATATAGGGGTCGGCGGTGTTAGGGGCAGCAGATTAGGGGTACATAGGGATAATGTAAGTAGCGGCGGTTTACGGAGCAGCAGATTAGGGGTTAAAAATAATATACAGGGGTCAGCGATAGCGGGGGCGGCAGAATAGGGGTTAATAAGTGTAAGGTATGGGGTGTTTAGACTCGGGGTACATGTTAGGGTGTTAGGTGCAGACGTAGGAAGTGTTTCCCCATAGCAAACAATGGGGCTGCTTTAGGAGCTGAACGCGGCTTTTTTGCAGGTGTTAGTTTTTTTTTAAGCTCAAACAGCCCCATTGTTTCCTATGGGGGAATCGTGCACGAGCACGTTTTTGAGGCTGGCCGCGTCCGTAAACAACTCTGGTATCGAGAGTTGAAGTTGCGTTAAATATGCTCTACACTCCTTTTTTGGAGCCTAACGCAGCCATTCTGTGGACTCTCAATACCAGAGTTATTTTAAAGGTGCGGCCAGAAAAAAGCCAGCGTTAGATACGCGGGTCCTTACCGACAAAACTCTAAATCTAGCCGTTAGGGTTTATTTTACAGGTAAGTATTTCGTTTTAAATTGGAATCATTTATTAAAGTATAGTGTAGTGTTAGGTGTAATTGTAACTTAGGTTAGTTTTTAGTTTACAGGTACATTTCTCTTTATTTTAGCTAGGTAAGCTATTAAATAGTTAATAACTATTTAATAACTATTGTACCTAGTTAAAATAAATTGAAAGGTACCTGTAAAATAAAAATAAATCCTAAGATAGCTACAGTATAATTATTATTTATATTGTAGCTATATTAGGGTTTATTTTAAAGGTAAGTATTTAGTTTTAAATAGGATTAACTTAGTTAATAATAGAAATATGATTTAGATTTATTTAATTAATATTTAAGTTAGGGGGGTGTTAGGGTTAGTGTTAGACTTAGGTTTAGGGGTTAATAATTTTATTACAGTGGCGGCGGTGTAGTGGGGGCAGGATAGGGGTTAATAAATTTATTATAGGTGGCGACGGTGTAGGGGGGCAGGATAGGGGTTAATAAATTTAATATAGGTTGCGGCCGGTTCAGGGAGCGGCGGTTTAGGGGTTAAACTATTTATTTATTTGCGGCAAGGTGCGGGATCAGCAGGATAGGGGTTAATAACTTTATTATAGAGGGCGACGGTATAGGGGGGGCAGGATAGGGGTTACTAGGTATAATGTAGGTGGCAGCGGTGTCCGGGAGCGGCGATTTAGGGGTTAATACATTTATAAGACTTGTGGCGGGGTCTAGGAGCGGCGGTTTAGGGGTTAGTAACTTTATTTAGTTGCGGGGGGCTCCGGGGGCGCCGGTATAGGGGGTAGAACAGTGTAGTTTAGTGTGAGTGCTTAGTGACAGGCTAGCAAGAAAGCTGTCAAACAGCCGAAGAGCAGCGAGATCGGGTGAGTGATAACTCTCACAGTCCGCTGCTCATCGCCCCGCGGCTTTTTGACAGCTTTACTTGATAACTTAGGCGAATTTTTTCAGGTCCGCGGCGGCGATGTGAGGCGAGCTTAGGCGGGCGTATTGGGCTGGCGAAGGCAGGAAAGTTGACACGTTGATAACTACCCCCCTATATATCAACTAGAGGGTGAGTGCTATAAACTCTATCTTTGCCTTGCTTTCTATAAGTAGGTGTTTGTGTATGTTAATTAACAGGGTAGCACCAGTTCTATTTTGTAGGGCTTTCCTCTAATTACATGTTCACAGTGCCAATAATACTCCCTTAGTGATCTGTTACTGTACCATGCATGTGTCATTTGTTTTTAAATAAAGTTTTTATTTGTACTATGCATTATTGGCAGCTTTTCATGGATAACAAAGGGAAAGTAGCACTTTATTTACTGGTCTGCTTTCCCCTATGGGGAGCATAAATTGACAGCACTGCAAGCAGGAAAAGTGAATTATTGTTTTTTTTAATTCACCATCACCTATTGACAATTTAGGAAAGAGCATGTACATTAACTTCAATAATTTATTGCAGTAAATATATATTGCATAAAATAATTTAACAATTGCTCAGTATATACACTATACAATCTTTTAATTTAAACAAACAAGTCTGTGCACACAGCCTTCAATATACAGCTGTCTCAAAAATAATATAAACGATTACTGTAATCTTCAGCTGTTTTATTCTGCTTTATGTGATGATGGAAATAACTGAAAGAGGTTTCCTAAGTCTATGATTAATGTGATCTCCACCCGTATTACTTCTATTTCCTGTTATGGAGGAAATCATTGATGAGTTTTTCTACAAGAGGGGAAGTCTGTTTCGTCAATCTCTTTTGGACAGCCAAACTGAGGCATTCCTGATTTAATGTGACAGATCACCAGGCGGCTATGACAGGGCGCACAGATCAGAGCATTTTTAACCACTGCTGCATCTTGTCCACGTTTTCCCAGAATAAGGAAATCTAAAATAACCAAATGCTTACACAGTCCACCTTGTTGAGCCTTCTTTGGCCTAGTTTCCATTGAGATGTTAAACTTTTGAAAACTGGTGGTAAAAATATTTAACTCCATTAAAGTCTATGGAGAATGTTTATGTTACGATCAGTTTCCAAACTTTACCACCTCAAAGGTAACTGGGCCTTTGTTAGCTTTCAATCTTACGCCCCTCCATAATCAGGTATAAAAGTTTAAGCACTTTAAGGGAAAGTTTTGGAGAAATCTGAAATTTCTTTTCACCAACGTTTTTTTCAGTTCTCAATTTAAACTTAGAGGATTCACTATTAGGAGAGATCACTTCATTCAAGTTCAACATTATATTTTATTTTATATTTGGAGTCCACTGACACCATATAATTATATCATTTTATAATTTTATTTTTATTTTCAGTTTTACATTTTTTATATCATTTTTTCCACTTTTTGACGTAATCACATTTTTTTACCATCTTTTGTATTTTATTTCCCACTTTTTACCACTTTTTGATGTGAGGTACTCACTATCCCTAAAGGATACACATTATTCATCAGTTTTTTCAGCATTGTTCTTTCAGCACTTTCTATTGGATTATAAAGACATTTTATAGCAGACTTACTAACAAATGCATTTGTAGGACATCACTACATCACTCAGACTTGATATTTTTTGTATCTGTATTTATTTTAGACGGCTTTAAGACATAACACTGATACTGTTATTTCTTTTTAATTTTAACCTGTTACATGGATCCATGATATTAGATTATATGTGTTATTTAATAAATGTACACACTTTCTTGCAAGTTACTTTCCTTTGCCTTGTGTTTTAAGGCGCTCCTTGTACCTTAGTCATTTTAAATACTCACCTTTAGGGTCAGCTAGGGACCCTTACTTCAAGGAGCCATAAGGAACACATATTTGTTAAGCGCTGTGAGATATACTTTTTAATAGTCCCTCCATAATCAGGTTTGCTGTCTCCAGCTGTCAGCTTTACATACTTTAGTTTAAATATGAAAAAGATGCTATTATAAAATGATTTTTTCATTAATTTGACCGTGGAGGATTTTTTTTAAGGTTAAGCAGAGCCCATTAATAGAGACTCCACTTATTACACGGTTGCTAGTATCAAAATGATATGCTCTAACAAATTATGTATGTAATTTTTCTACTACAATGTCCTTTTAATTTTAATATATATACTATCGGCTAGATTAGATAGTGTGTGGGACTAACAAGCAGTTTATGCTTAGCGCTCACCTACAGACAACGCTGGTATTAAGGGTTTTTAAAAACCCAGCATTAGCCGCAGAAAAGTGAGCGGAGAGCAAAATTTAGCTCCACATCTCACTGTAATACCAGCGCTGCTTACGGTAGCAGTGAGCTGGCTAAGCGCAGCTCTTTTACCTGTAAAAAAAGTACAATACCCCTCCCCCCAACATTAAAACCCACCACCCACACACCCAACCCTACTCTAAAACCCACCCAATCCCCCCTTAATAAAACCTACCACTAACCCCTTGAAGATCACCCTACCTTGAGAAGTCTTTACCCAGCCGGGCTGAAGTCCTCCACGAAGCCGGGCAGAAGTGGTCCTCCAGACGGGCAGAAGTCTTCATCAAAGCCAGCCAGAAGAGGTCCTCCAGACCCGCAGAAGTCTTCATCCAGATGGCATCTTCTATCTTCATCCATCTGGCGTGGAGCGGCTCCATCTTCAATACATCTGACGCGGAGCATCCTCTTCCAACGAAGTCCAACTGAAGATTGAAGGTTCCTTTAAATGACATCATCCAAGATGGCATCCCTTGAATTCCGATTGGCTAATAGAATTCTATCAGCCAATCTGAATTAAGGTAGAAAAAATCCTATTGGCTGATCCAATCAGCCAATAGGATTGAGCTTGCATTCTATTGGCTGATTGGATCAACCAATAGAATGCGAGCTCAATCCTATTGGCTGATTTCATCAGCCAATAGGATTTTTTCTACCTTAATTCCGATTGGATGATAGAATTCTATCAGCCAATCGGAATTCAAGGGATGCCATCTTGGATGACATCATTTAAAGGAACCTTCATTCTTCAGTTGGACTTCGTTGGAAGAGGATGCTCTGCATCAGATGTCTTGAAGATGGAGCTGCTCCGCGCCAGATGGATGAAGATAGAAGATGCCGCCTGGATGAAGACTTCTGCCCGTCTGGAGGACCTGTTCTGGCCGGCTTCGATGAAGACTTCTGCCCGTCTGGAGGACCTCTACTGGCCTGCTTCGATGAAGACTTCTACCCGTCTGGAGGACCCCTTCTGCTCGGCTTCGTGGAGGACTTCGGCCCGGCTGGGTGAAGACTTCTCAAGGTAGGGTGATCTTCAAGCGGTTAGTGTTAGGTTTTATTAAGGGGGGATTGAGTGGGTTTTAGAGTAGGGTTGGGTGTGTGGGTGGTGGGTTTTAATGTTGGGGGGTATTGTACTTTCTTTTACAGGTAAAAGAACTGATTACTTTGGGGCAATGCCCCGCAAAAGCCCTTTTAAGGGCTATTTGTAATTTAGTATAGGGTAGGGCTTTTTATTATTTTGGGGGGCTTTTTTATTTTATTAGGGGGATTAGATTAGGTGTAATTAGTTTAACAAACTTGTAATTATTTTATTATTTTCTGTAATTTAGTGGGGGTTTTTCTCTGTACTTTAGATAATTTTATTTAATTGTAATTAATTGTATTTAGTTTATTTAATTTATTTAATTATAGTGTAGTGTTAGGTGTAATTGTAACTTATGTTAGGTTTTATTTTACGGGTACATTTGTCTTTATTTTAACTAGGTAGCTATTAAATAGTTAATAACTGTTTAATAACTATTGTACCTAGTTAAAATAAATACAAAGTTGCCTGTAAAATAAAAATAAATCCTAAAATAGCTACAATGTAACTATTAGTTATATTGTAGCTAGCTTAGGGTTTATTTTAGAGGTAAGTATTTAGTTTTAATTAGGAATAATTTAGTTAATTGTAGTAATTTTATTTAGATTTATTTAAATTATATTTAAGTTAGGGGGGTGTTAGGGTTAGGGTAAGTCAGGTTTAGGGGTTAATACATTTAATATAGTGGCGGCGACATTGGGGGAGGCAGATTAGGGATTAATAAATGTAGGTAGGTGTCGGCGATGTTAGGGACGGAAGATTAGGGGTTAATAATATTTAACTAGTGTTTGCGAGACGGGAGTGCGGCGGTTTAGGTGTTAATATATTTATTAAAGTGGCGGCGATGTCCGGTTCGGCAGATTAGGGGTTAAAAATTTAATTTTACTGTTTGCGATGTGGGGGGGCCTCGATTTAGGGGTTAATAGGTAGTTTATGGGTGTTAATGTACTTTTTAGCACTTTAGTTAAGAGTTTTATGCTACGGCGTTAGCCCATAAAACTCTTAAGTACTGACTTTCAAATGCGTTAGGGATCTTGGAGGTAGAGGGTGTACCTCTCACTTTGAGGACGACTCGTAATACCAGCGTTAGGAAAATCCCATTAAAAATATAGGATACACAATTTACGTAAGTGGATTTGCGGTATGTTCGAGTCGCAGAAAAAAGTGAGCGGTACACCTGTACCTGCAAGACTCGTAATACCAGCGGGCGTTAAAAAACAGCGTTGGGACCTCTCAACGCTGCTTTTTAACCCTAACGCAAGACTCGTAATCTAGGCGTATGTGTTTGTAAAGCAAATGTGGTTTATGCCATTTTGAGTAAAAAAAAAAAAAAGATATTAAAAACAATTATATATCCCATTGTGTTTATTATGTATCAGCCATTTTTGTATAATTATGATTATTGAGCTAAAGCAAGCCAAAGCAATATGCACATCACATTCAGAATCCACAGCCCAAGCAGAAATAGACCCTTAATTTATGGATTATAGTTTTCAATGAAATTATTCATATTTTCTGTCATATAGTTATGAGTTATTGAACAACAGTCTAGATACTGTCATCTATAAGTCAGCAATTACTGGCTTTAATTCCACTTGTGTGTGGTAAACATTTTTTTAAACTGATGCCTACATTTATTTAACATAAATAATCTCCCAGATATCATATTTGTTCTTGCATATATTAATATGACAAGTTACCATTATTAATTGATTCTTTTTTATTTCTGGTGTTCAGCATGATATAATATAAAGTAGTAGTAAAATAATTAAACAGGAATCAAGGTAAATTCATTACAGAGAACAAAACAAGTTAGCTAATATAAATAAATTGTAAAGTTATTTAAAATGACTAAACTATAAAAAGGAAAAAATGGGTTTTCATGTCCCTTTAATCTCAGACTCATTACCCACTACCTTAACGTTCCATGAACCACTCTGTACAGTTATCTGACTAAACAGTGTTACCAAACACACTGGCTTCTCAGAAAAATTCCATATTTACATTTTTTGTTTCTGTTTGCAATTTTTATTTCCTTATATAATTTTTATGTATTCAGCTGTTTACTTTGCCACAGTACGTGCTAATGCTTCTACAGACTTGTAAGGACAACACCTTTTCTACATAACAAAGCACAGGTAAATTAATAAATGGTTGGTTATAGATCAATAGAGTTTTAATTTCCAATAGTTTTTCTTTTCCAACTTCCTTTTCATATTTATTGACTTTGCAAGTTAATACACGTTTACTTGCCTATTTTATGGTCACTTTCATTTATTAAACATTTTGGGATTCAAAAAAACATATATTTTCTGTAGTGATGTTGCGAACCTAAAAATTTGCGTTCGCCAACAGTGGACACGAACTTCCGCAACTGTTCGCGAACGGGCGAACCGGGCGAACCGCCATAGACTTCAATAGGCAGGCGAATTTTAAAACCCACAGGGACTCTTTCTGGCCACAAAAGTGATGGAAAAGTTGTTTCAAGGGGACTAACACCTGGACTTTGGCATGCCGGAGGGGGATTCATGGCAAAACTCCCATGGAAAATTACATAGTTGATGCAGAGTCTGTTTTTAAGCCATAAAGGGCATAAATCACCTAACATTCCTAAATTGTTTGGAATAACGTGCTTTAAAACATCAGGTATGATGTTGTATCGATCAGGTAGTGTAATGGTTCCGCCCGCTTCACAGTGACAGACCAAACTCCCCGTTTAAAGGGAAAGTCTACACCAGAATTTTTATTGTTTTAAAAGATAGATAATCCCTTTATTACCCATTTCCCAGTTTTGCATAACTAACACATTTATAATAATATACTTTTAATCTCTGTGATTATCTTGTATCTAAGCCTCTGCAAACTGCCCCTTTTTTCAGTTCTTTTGACAGACTTGCAGTCTAGCCAATCAGTGCCTGCTCCCAGATAACTTCTCGTGCACGAGCACAGTGTTATCTATATGAAATACGTGAACTAACACCCTCTAGTGGTGAAAAACTGTTAAAATGCAATCTGAAAGAGGTGGGCTTCAAGGTCTAAGAAATTAGCATATGAACCTCCTAGGTTAAGCTTTCAACTAAGAATACCAAGAGAACAAAGCAAAATTGGTGATAAAAGTAAACTGGAAAATTGTTTAAAATTACATGCTCTATCTGAATCATGAAAGTTTATTTTGGCCTAGACTGTCCCTTTAACGCACCGCAAACAACCGCAAACAGTCCATTTGCACTACCGCAAACTCCCCATTTGCACAAGGTTGGATACCAAGCTAGCCATGTCCCGTTCCTTGTCCTCACTGATGTCATTGAAGGTCTCTTCCTCCACCCAGCCATGTACAACACCAAGGGTCCCAGAAAGGTGACAACAAGCCCCCTGGGACGCCTGCTGTGTTTGGTCTTCCACCTCCTCAAAGCCACCTTCCTCCTCTGACTCCTCTTCTTCAGACTCCTCTCTCTGCGTTGCCTCTCTCTGCATTATTATAAGATGTGTTAAGTAGTACTATTCCTATCAGTGTTATCCCTGTTACGTCCCCTATCAGGGGACGTGTATATGGCATGGATTTTAGGAACCGGGAGATGGAAAAAGATGGTTGGTCGGTCCTCCTACTTCAAATTTGGGGCACTGCGCGTGCAATCTACTGTGCCACCAGATATGAGTGGTGTGTTAAGTAGTACTATTCTCATCAGTTTAATCCCTGTTACGTCCCCTATCAGGGGACGTGTATATGGCATGGATATGTATATGGCATGGCCGAAACACAAGTGGCTGTCAGATAACAGTCCAGCCACGAGATAGATAGATTTGATAGATAGATAGATAGATACATAGATTAGATAGATAGATCAATAGATGCAATAGATACATTTGATAGATACGATAGATAGATTTGATAGATAAATAGACAGATTTGATAGATAGATAATTTCCAAGACAGAGAATTACAAGACGTGCGTCTGGGACCCATGGTAAGGTTCACAGAGGCAGTTGCGGCGCCCAAGGCTCTGATTAGAACAGAGCACTCTGGAACGTATCTGCCCTCGGCCGAAATCGGAACATTCTTTAGCTTTCTGTCTGTTGGCCAAATGTCTGTCTGCCAAATGTCCGTCTGCCAAATGTTCGTCTGCCAAATGTCCTTCTGCATTTTGTCAGAGCACCGCGTGCAATCTACTGTGCCACCAGATATGAGTGGTGTGTTAAGTAGTACTATTCTGATCAGTTTAATCCCTGTTACGTCCCCTATCAGGGATGTGTATATGGCATGGATTTTAGGAGCCGGGAGATGGAAAAAGATGCTTGATCGGTCCTCCTACTTCAAATTTGAGGCACTGCGCGTGCAATCTACTGTGCCACCAGATATGAGTGGTGTGTTAAGTAGTACTATTCTGATCAGTTTAATCCCTGATACGTCCCCTATCAGGGGACGTGTATATGGCATGGATATGTATATGGCATGGCCGAAACACAAGTGGCTGTCAGATAACAGTCCGGCCACGAGATAGATAGATTTGATAGATAGATACATAGATTAGATAGATAGATCAATAGATGCAATAGATACATTTGATAGATACGATAGATAGATAGATAGATAGATAGATAGATTTGATAGATAGATAATTTCCAAGACAGATAATTACAAGACGTGCGGTCTGTGACCCATGGTAAGGTTCCCAGAGGCAGTTGCAGCGCCCGACGCTCTGATTAGAACAGAGCACTCTGGAACGTATCTGCCCTCGGCCGAAATCGGAACATTCTTTAGCTTTCTGTCTGTCGGCCAAATGTCCGTCTGCCAAATGTCCTTCTGCATTTTATCAGAGCACCGCGTGCAATCTACTGTGCCAGCAGATATGAGTGGTGTGTTAAGTAGTACTATTCTGATCAGTTTAATCCCTGTTACGTCCCATATCAGGGGACGTGTATATGGCATGGATTTTAGGAACCGGGAGATGGAAAAAGATGCTTGGTCGGTCCTCCTACTTCAAATTTGGGGCACTGCACATGCAATCTACTGTGCCACCAGATATGAGTGGTGTGTTAAGTAGTACTATTCTGATCAGTTTAATCCCTGTTACGTCCCCTATCAGGGGACGTGTATATGGCATGGATTTTAGGAACCGGGAGATGGAAAAAGATGCTTGGTCGGTCCTCCTACTTCAAATTTGGGGCACTGTGCATGCAATCTACTGTGCCACCAGATATGAGTGGTGTGGTTTTTGAAGCCACAGTGCAGCACCAGAGGCCAGAAAAATTTGGCATGTACACATGCCTGAAAAATTAGGTATTGTTGCAGCCGCTGCTATAGCAGCGGCCAGAAAAATTGATGTTTGTTTCCCAGGCAGGAAGTGCCCTAAAACATTGCGGCTTGATCCCTAGTTGGTGGCGGATAAGTCACGCAAGTCATCCGGCATTCAGAGATAAAATACAGCAGCGTGTGGACCATTTTTAGCCCAAGGCAGCTCATCACATCAGGCCTTTTTTAGTCAAATGTATCGCCCAATGTCAGTCCCTTCGGGATCCATCCCTCATTCATCTTAATAAAGGTGAGGTAATCTAGCCTTTTTTGACCTAGGCGACTTCTCTTCTCAGTGACAATACCTCCTGCTGCATTGAAGGTCCTTTCTGACAGGACACTTGAAGCGGAGCAGGCCAGAAGTTCTATAGCAAATTGGGATAGCTCAGGCCACAGGTCAAGCCTGCACACCCAGTAGTCAAGGGGTTCATCGCTCCTCAGAGTGTCGAGATCTGCAGTTAAGGCGAGGTAGTCTGCTACCTGTCGGTCAAGTCGTTCTCTGAGGGTGGACCCCGAAGGGCTGTGGCG
Source organism: Bombina bombina (assembly GCF_027579735.1). NCBI lineage: Eukaryota > Metazoa > Chordata > Amphibia > Anura > Bombinatoridae > Bombina > Bombina bombina. The sequence goes on from NC_069502.1 coordinate 640,413,928, forward strand.
ATGCATAGGACTTAAAAAGCTCTGCATGTCCTCCATCAACAACACATCTGTAAAGCATCTTGTCCTTGCCGGCCTGGTCATGGGAGTCGGAGGATTACTTTCACTTCTTCCCTTGTTAGATTCCCGTTGTGCTGTGACATCACCCTTATATGCTGTGTAAAGCATACTTTTTAATTTATTTTGGAACTGCTGCATCCTTTCTGACTTGCGGTAGTTCGGTAACATTTCAGGCACTTTATGCTTATACCGGGGGTCTAGTAGCGTGGACACCCAGTACAGGTCGTTCTCCTTTAGCTTTTTTATACGAGGGTCCCTCAACAGGCACGACAGCATGAAAGACCCCATTTGCACAAGGTTGGATGCCAAGCTACTCATGTCCCGTTCCTCGTCCTCAGTGATCTCACTGAAGGTATCTTCTTCCCCCCAGCCACGTACAACACCACGGGTACCAGATAGGTGACAACGAGCACCCTGGGATGCCTGTTGTGGTTGGTCTTCCTCCTCCTCCTCAAAGCCACATTCCTCCTCTGACTCCTCTTTCTCACAATCCTCTTCCAGCGTTGCCGCTGGTCCAGCAAGCGATGCTGATAAGGCTGTTTCTGGTGGTGATGGTGACCACAACTCTTCCTCTTCACGCTCATCTATGGCCTTATCCAGCACTCTTCGCATGGCACGCTCCAGGAAGAAAATAAATGGTATGATGTCGCTGATGGTGCCTTCGGTGCGACTGACTAAGTTTGTCACCTCCTCAAAAGGACGCATGAGCCTACAGGCATTGCGCATGAGTGTCCAGTAACGTGGCAAAAAAATTCCCAGCTCCGCAGAGGCTGTCCTAGCACCCCGGTCATACAAATACTCGTTAACGGCCTTTTCTTGTTGGAGCAGGCGGTCGAACATTAGGAGTGTTGCATTCCACCGTGTCGGGCTGTCGCAAATCAAGCGCCTCACTGGCATGTTGTTTCACTACTGGATATCTAAAAAGTGCGCCATGGCCGTGTAGGAACGCCTCAAATGGCCACACACCTTCCTGGCCTGCTTCAGGACGTCCTGTAAGCCTGGGTACTTATGCACAAAGCGTTGTACGATCAGATTACACACATGTGCCATGCACGGCACATATGTCAACTTGCCCAATTTCAATGCCGCCACCAAATTACTTCCATTGTCAGAAACCACTTTGCCGATCTCCAGTTGGTGCGGGGTCAGCCACTGATCCACCCGTGCGTTCAGGGCGGACAGGAGTGCTGGTCCGGTGTGACTCTCTGCTTTCAGGCAAGTCAACCCCAAGACGGCGTGACACTGCCGTATCCGGGATGTGGAATAGTACCTGGGGAGCTGGGGGGGTGCCGTTGATATGGAGCAAGATGCAGCAGCAGAAGAGGACTCAGCCGAGGAGGTTATGGAAGAGGATGGAGTCGGAGGAGTAGAGGAGGTGGCAGCAGGCCTGCCTCCAAGTCGTGGCGGTGTCATCAACTCCTCTGCAGAGCCACGCATTCCATGCTTGTCAGCCATCAGCAGGTTTACCCAATGCGCAGTGTAGGTGATATACCTGCCCTGACAATGCTTTGCAGACCAGGTATCAGTGGTCAGATGGACCCTTGCCCCAACACTGTGTGCCAAACATGCCATTAATTCCTTTCGCACAATCGAGTACAGGTTGGGGATTGCCTATTGTGAAAATAAATTTCGGCCTGGTACCTTCCACTGCGGTGTCCCAATAGCTACAAATTTTTGGAACGTCTCAGACTCCACCAGCTTGTATGGTAAAAGCTGGCGGGCTAAGAGTTCAGACAAGCCAGCTGTTAGACGCCGGGCAAGGGGGTGACTTTGTGACATTGGCTTCTTACGCTCAAACATGTCCTTGACAGACACCTGACTGTGGGCAGATGACCAGGAAATACTCCGGAAGAGAGACGGAGTGGCGGATGGTTGAGAGGAGGCAAGGAGGACAGCAGTGGTTGATGTGGCTGAAGATGCTGGACCAGGAGGAGGATGGCGGCTTTGAGTTTGTGTGCTGCTTCTACTCATGTGTTGATCCCATAGGCGTTTGTGATGTGCGATCATGTGCCTTCGCAAAGCAGTTGTACCTAGGTGGGTGTTGGACTTCCCACGACTCAGTTTCTTTTGGCACAGGTTGCAAATGGCATCACTGTTGTCAGAGGCAGACACACAAAAAAAATGCCACACTGCTGAGCTCTGCGATGACGGCATTCTGGTGGTGGCAACAACATTCATTGATTGGCGTGCTGTCTGGCTGACCCCGGGTGCCGATGCATGCTGTCTGACTGTGCCACTAACTCTTTGCTATGATCTCCCCCTGCTTCCAACTCATCTCCTCCTCCTCCTCTCTGTCTCCCCATCTGAACTTTCTCCCTGTTCTTCTTCTCTTCTAGCGGGCACCCATGTGACATCCACGGACGCATCGTCATCATCAACCGCTTCACTTGTATCTGACAAATCAACAAAGGAAGCAGCAGCGGGTACAACATCATCATCATCATCACACCGTACATCCATGTCTGTAATGCTGCGGTAATTCGGTAACATTTCAGGCACTTTATGCTTATACCGGGGGTCTAGTAGCGTGGACACCCAGTACAGGTCGTTCTCCTTTAGCTTTTTTATACGAGGGTCCCTCAACAGGCACGACAGCATGAAAGACCCCATTTGCACAAGGTTGGATGCCAAGCTACTCATGTCCCGTTCCTCGTCCTCAGTGATCTCACTGAAGGTATCTTCTTCCCCCCAGCCACGTACAACACCACGGGTACCAGATAGGTGACAACGAGCACCCTGGGATGCCTGTTGTGGTTGGTCTTCCTCCTCCTCCTCAAAGCCACATTCCTCCTCTGACTCCTCTTTCTCACAATCCTCTTCCAGCGTTGCCGCTGGTCCAGCAAGCGATGCTGATAAGGCTGTTTCTGGTGGTGATGGTGACCACAACTCTTCCTCTTCACGCTCATCTATGGCCTTATCCAGCACTCTTCGCATGGCACGCTCCAGGAAGAAAATAAATGGTATGATGTCGCTGATGGTGCCTTCGGTGCGACTGACTAAGTTTGTCACCTCCTCAAAAGGACGCATGAGCCTACAGGCATTGCGCATGAGTGTCCAGTAACGTGGCAAAAAAATTCCCAGCTCCGCAGAGGCTGTCCTAGCACCCCGGTCATACAAATACTCGTTAACGGCCTTTTCTTGTTGGAGCAGGCGGTCGAACATTAGGAGTGTTGCATTCCACCGTGTCGGGCTGTCGCAAATCAAGCGCCTCACTGGCATGTTGTTTCACTACTGGATATCTAAAAAGTGCGCCATGGCCGTGTAGGAACGCCTCAAATGGCCACACACCTTCCTGGCCTGCTTCAGGACGTCCTGTAAGCCTGGGTACTTATGCACAAAGCGTTGTACGATCAGATTACACACATGTGCCATGCACGGCACATATGTCAACTTGCCCAATTTCAATGCCGCCACCAAATTACTTCCATTGTCAGAAACCACTTTGCCGATCTCCAGTTGGTGCGGGGTCAGCCACTGATCCACCCGTGCGTTCAGGGCGGACAGGAGTGCTGGTCCGGTGTGACTCTCTGCTTTCAGGCAAGTCAACCCCAAGACGGCGTGACACTGCCGTATCCGGGATGTGGAATAGTACCTGGGGAGCTGGGGGGGTGCCGTTGATATGGAGCAAGATGCAGCAGCAGAAGAGGACTCAGCCGAGGAGGTTATGGAAGAGGATGGAGTCGGAGGAGTAGAGGAGGTGGCAGCAGGCCTGCCTCCAAGTCGTGGCGGTGTCATCAACTCCTCTGCAGAGCCACGCATTCCATGCTTGTCAGCCATCAGCAGGTTTACCCAATGCGCAGTGTAGGTGATATACCTGCCCTGACCATGCTTTGCAGACCAGGTATCAGTGGTCAGATGGACCCTTGCCCCAACACTGTGTGCCAAACATGCCATTAATTCCTTTCGCACAATCGAGTACAGGTTGGGGATTGCCTATTGTGAAAATAAATTTCGGCCTGGTACCTTCCACTGCGGTGTCCCAATAGCTACAAATTTTTGGAACGTCTCAGACTCCACCAGCTTGTATGGTAAAAGCTGGCGGGCTAAGAGTTCAGACAAGCCAGCTGTTAGACGCCGGGCAAGGGGGTGACTTTGTGACATTGGCTTCTTACGCTCAAACATGTCCTTGACAGACACCTGACTGTGGGCAGATGACCAGGAAATACTCCGGAAGAGAGACGGAGTGGCGGATGGTTGAGAGGAGGCAAGGAGGACAGCAGTGGTTGATGTGGCTGAAGATGCTGGACCAGGAGGAGGATGGCGGCTTTGAGTTTGTGTGCTGCTTCTACTCATGTGTTGATCCCATAGGCGTTTGTGATGTGCGATCATGTGCCTTCGCAAAGCAGTTGTACCTAGGTGGGTGTTGGACTTCCCACGACTCAGTTTCTTTTGGCACAGGTTGCAAATGGCATCACTGTTGTCAGAGGCAGACACACAAAAAAAATGCCACACTGCTGAGCTCTGCGATGACGGCATTCTGGTGGTGGCAACAACATTCATTGATTGGCGTGCTGTCTGGCTGACCCCGGGTGCCGATGCATGCTGTCTGACTGTGCCACTAACTCTTTGCTATGATCTCCCCCTGCTTCCAACTCATCTCCTCCTCCTCCTCTCTGTCTCCCCATCTGAACTTTCTCCCTGTTCTTCTTCTCTTCTAGCGGGCACCCATGTGACATCCACGGACGCATCGTCATCATCAACCGCTTCACTTGTATCTGACAAATCAACAAAGGAAGCAGCAGCGGGTACAACATCATCATCATCATCACACCGTACGTCCATGTCTGTAATGCTGCCTGACTGAGACATATCACTGTTATCTACATCCTCTGTCAATGATGGTTGCGCATCACTCATTTCTTCCAACTGATGTGTAAATAACTCCTCTGACAGATCAAGTGAAGCGGCTGTGGTGCTAGTGTTGGTGGTGGCGGCAGGCAGGCGAGTGGTAACTTGAGAGGTGCCCGAAGCTAAGCTGGAGGAGGATGGTGCGTTAAGGTTCCAAGGGGAAGCTATAGAAGATTGGGTGTCCTGTGTTAAAAAGTCAACTATGTCCTCAGAACTTTTCGAGTTCATGGTACGTGGCCTCTGAACACTGGGCATTATTCTAGGGCCAAAGGGAATCACAGCACCACGACCACGACGGCACATGCGGGGTGGCCTGCCTCTGCCTGTCATTTTTTTTTAAATGTACACTTACACTACTATTAAACAAGATATGAGTGGTGCCACTAGGCAAGTGGGCACAGTATACGCTGTGAGCCTGACACAAAAAATGCAGACTGATGTTTCACAGTCCAAAAAGTTTTTTTTGTTTTAAATGTACACTTACACTACTATTAAAAAAGATATGAGTGGTGGCACTGGGCAAGTGGACACAGTATACGCTGTGAGTCTGGCACACATGCTGGCAGGCAGGCAACTGCAATTAGATTACACAAGCAGACTGATGTTTCACAGTCAAAAAGTTTATTTTTTTTTAAATTTACACTACTGTTACACCAGATATGAGTGGTGGCACTGGGCAAGTGGGCACAGTATACGATGTGAGCCTGGCACACACGCTGGCAGGCAGGCAACTGCAATTAGATTACACTAGCAGCTAAGGTATCTCACAGCGCTAACACAAAGTTCCTACTAGCTCCTAGGTACTGAAAGGGTACCTAGCTACCCTTAAGAATGAGTACTATAGAATAGGAAAGGGACCTTGGAGCGCCAGAGATAGGCGGAGGAACTAAAATGGGCTAATAAATATCGAATTGGGGCCCTCAATAAGCAAATGGACCAATATCATTTAGAATAAGTGCAAATATGGATACAAACCATTAAGGATATATAGGTACAATTTAATACGATTAAAACATAAATAAAATCATGGATCCATGGTACAATAACATCAATGACATATAAAATTAGCGTATGATAAAAACAATACGTTAACCAGCATCATTTAATCAGATTGTTTTTAACGTATTGTTTTTATCATACGCTAATTTTATATGTCATTGATGTTATTGTACCATGGATCCATGATTTTATTTATGTTTTAATCGTATTAAATTGTACCTATATATCCTTAATGGTTTGTATCCATTTTTGCACTTATTCTAAATGATATTGGTCCATTTGCTTATTGAGGGCCCCAATTCGATATTTATTAGCCCATTTTAGTTCCTCCGCCTATCTCTGGCGCTCCAAGGTCCCTTTCCTATTCTATAGATTACACTAGCAGACTGATGTTTCACAGTCAAAAAAGTTTTTTTTTTAAATTTACACTACTGTTACAACAGATATGAGTGGTGGCACTGGGCAAGTGGGCACAGTATACGCTGTGAGCCTGACACACATGCTGGCAGGCAGGCAACTGCAATTAGATTACACTAGCAGACTGATGTTTCACAGTCAAAAAAGATTTTTTTTTTAATTTACACTACTGTTACAACAGATATGCGTGGTGGCACTGGGCAAGTGGGCCTGGCACACACGCTGGCAGGCAGGCAACTGCAATTAGTTTACACAAGCAGACTGATGTTTCACACTCAAAAAAGTTTTTTTTAATTTTATTTACACTACTGTTACACCAGTTATGAGTGGTGATACTGGGCAAGTGGGCACAGTATACGCAGTGAGTCTGACACACACGCTGGCAGGCAGGCAACTGCAATTAGATTACACTAGCAGACTGATGTTTCACAGTCAAAAAAGTTTTTTTTTTTTTAAATTTACACTAATGTTACAACAGCTATGAGTGATGGCACTGGGCAAGTGGGCCTGGCACACACGCTGGCAGGCAGGCAACTGCAATTAGATTACACAAGCAGACTGATGTTTCACAGTCAAAAACGTTTTTTTTTTTAAATTTACACTACTGTTACAACAGATATGAGTGGTGGCACTGGGCAAGTGGGTCTGGCACACACGCTGGCAGGCAGGCAACTGCAATTAGATTACACAAGCAGACTGATGTTTCACAGTCAAAAAAGTTTTTTTTTTTTAAATTTACACTACTGTTACACCAGATATGAGTGGTGGCACTGGGCAAGTGGGCACAGTATACGGTGTGAGCCTGACACACATGCTGGCAGGCAGGCAACTGCAATTAGATTACACTAGCAGACTGATGTTTCACAGTCAAAAAAGATTTTTTTTTTAATTTACACTACTGTTACAACAGATATGAGTGGTGGCACTGGGCAAGTGGGCCTGGCACACACGCTGGCAGGCAGGCAACTGCAATTAGTTTACACAAGCAGACTAATGTTTCACAGTCAAAAAAGTTTTTTTTAATTTTATTTACACTACTGTTACACCAGATATGAGTGGTGATACTGGGCAAGTGGGCACAGTATACGCAGTGAGTCTGACACACACGCTGGCAGGCAGGAAACTGCAAGTAGATTACACTAGCAGACTGATGTTTCACAGTCAAAAAAGTTTTTTTTTTTTAAAATTTACACTACTGTTACAACAGCTATGAGTGATGGCACTGGGCAAGTGGGCCTGGCACACACGCTGGCAGGCAGGCAACTGCAATTAGATTACACAAGCAGACTGATGTTTCACAGTCAAAAACGTTTTTTTTTTTAAATTTACACTACTGTTACAACAGATATGAGTGGTGGCACTGGGCAAGTGGGTCTGGCACACACGCTGGCAGGCAGGCAACTGCAATTAGATTACACAAGCAGACTGATGTTTCACAGTCAAAAAAGTTTTTTTTTTTTTAATTTACACTACTGTTACACCAGATATGAGTGGTGGCACTGGGCAAGTGGGCACAGTATATGCTGTGAGCCTGACACACACGCTGGCAGACCGGCAACTGCAATTAGATTACACTAGCAGACTGATGTTTCACAGTCAAAAAAGTTTTTTTTTTTAAATTTACACTACTGTTACACCAGATATGAGTGGTGGCACTGGGCAAGTAGGCACAGTATACGCTGTGAGCCTGGCACACACGCTGGCAGGCAGGCAACTGCAATTAGATTACACAAGCAGACTGATGTTTCACAGTCAAAAACGTTTTTTTTTTTTAAATTTACACTACTGTTACAACAGATATGAGTGGTGGCACTGGGCAAGTGGGTCTGGCACACACGCTGGCAGGCAGGCAACTGCAATTAGATTACACAAGCAGACTGATGTTTCACAGTCAAAAAAGTTTTTTTTTTTTTTTAAATTTACACTACTGTTACACCAGATATGAGTGGTGGCACTGGGAAAGTGGGCACAGTATATGCTGTGAGCCTGACACACACGCTGGCAGACCGGCAACTGCAATTAGATTACACTAGCAGACTGATGTTTCACAGTCAAAAAAGTTTTTTTTTTTTTAAATTTACACTACTGTTACACCAGATATGAGTGGTGGCACTGGGCAAGTGGGCACAGTATATGCTGTGAGCCTGACACACACGCTGGCAGACCGGCAACTGCAATTAGATTACACTAGCAGACTGATGTTTCACAGTCAAAAAAGTTTTTTTTTTAAATTTACACTACTGTTACAACAGATATGAGTAGTGGCACTGGGAAGTGGGCCTGGCACACACGCTGGCAGGCAGGCAACTGCAATTAGATTACACTAGCAGACTGATGTTTCACAGTCAAAAAAGTTTTTTTTTTAAATTTACACTACTGTTACAACAGATATGAGTGGTGGCACTGGGCAAGTGGGCCTGGCACACATGCTGGCAGGCAGGCAGGCAACTGCAATTAGATTACACAAGCAGACTGATGTTTCACAGTCAAAAAAGTTTTTTTTAATTTTATTTACACTACTGTTACACCAGATATGAGTGGTGATACTGGGCAAGTGGGCACAGTATACGCAGTGAGTCTGGCACACACGCTGGCAGGCAGGCAACTGCAATTAGATTACACTAGCAGACTGATGTTTCACAGTCAAAAAAGTTTTTTTTTTTTAAATTTACACTACTGTTACAACAGATATGAGTGGTGGCACTGGGCAAGTGGGCCTGGCACACACGCTGGCAGGCAGGCAACTGCAATTAGATTACAATAGCAGACTGATGTTTCACAGTCAAAAAAGTTTGTTTTTTTAAATTTACACTACTGTTACACCAGATACGAGTGGTGGCACTGGGCAAGTGGGCACAGTATATGCTGTGAGCCTGACACACACGCTGGCAGACAGGCAACTGCAATTAGATTACACTAGCAGACTGATGTTTCACAGTCAAAAAAGTTTATTTTTTTTAAATTTACACTACTGTTACACCAGATATGAGTGGTGGCACTGGGCAAGTGGGCACAGTATACGCTGTGAGCCTGGCACACATGCTGGCAGGCAGGCAACTGCAATTAGATTACACTAGCAGACTGATGTTTCACAGTCAAAAAAGTTTTTTTTTTTTAAATTTACACTACTGTTGTAACAGATATGAGTGGTGGCACTGGGCAAGTGGGCCTGGCACACACGCTGGCAGGCAGGCAACTGCAATTAGATTACAATAGCAGACTGATGTTTCACAGTCAAAAAAGTTTTTTTTTTTTAAATTTACACTACTGTTACAACAGATATGAGTGGTGGCACTGGGCAAGTGGGCACAGTATACGCTGTGAGCCTGGCACACAAGCTGGCAGGCAGGCAACTGAAATTAGATTACACTAGCAGACTGATGTTTCACAGTCAAAAAAGTTTTTTTTTTTTAAATTTACACTACTGTTACAACAGATATGAGTGGTGGCACTGGGCAAGTGGGCCTGGCACACACGCTGGCAGGCAGGCAACTGCAATTAGATTACACAAGCAGACTGATGTTTCACAGTCAAAAAATTTTTTTTTAAATTTACACTACTGTTACAACAGATATGAGTGGTGGCACTGGGCAAGTGGGCCTGGCACACACACTGGCAGGCAACTGCAATTAGATTACACAAGCAGACTGATGTTTCACACTCAAAAAAGTTTTTTTTAATTTTATTTACACTACTGTTACACCAGTTATGAGTGGTGATACTGGGCAAGTGGGCACAGTATACGCAGTGAGTCTGACACACACGCTGGCAGGCAGGCAACTGCAATTAGATTACACTAGCAGACTGATGTTTCACAGTCAAAAATTTTTTTTTTTTTTTAAATTTACACTAATGTTACAACAGCTATGAGTGATGGCACTGGGCAAGTGGGCCTGGCACACACGCTGGCAGGCAGGCAACTGCAATTAGATTACACAAGCAGACTGATGTTTCACAGTCAAAAACGTTTTTTTTTTTAAATTTACACTACTGTTACAACAGATATGAGTGGTGGCACTGGGCAAGTGGGTCTGGCACACACGCTGGCAGGCAGGCAACTGCAATTAGATTACACAAGCAGACTGATGTTTCACAGTCAAAAAAGTTTTTTTTTTTTAAATTTACACTACTGTTACACCAGATATGAGTGGTGGCACTGGGCAAGTGGGCACAGTATACGGTGTGAGCCTGACACACATGCTGGCAGGCAGGCAACTACAATTAGATTACACTAGCAGACTGATGTTTCACAGTCAAAAAAGATTTTTTTTTTAATTTACACTACTGTTACAACAGATATGAGTGGTGGCACTGGGCAAGTGGGCCTGGCACACACGCTGGCAGGCAGGCAACTGCAATTAGTTTACACAAGCAGACTGATGTTTCACAGTCAAAAAAGTTTTTTTTAATTTTATTTACACTACTGTTACACCAGATATGAGTGGTGGCACTGGACAAGTGGGTCTGGCACACACGCTGGCAGGCAGGCAACTGCAATTAGATTACACAAGCAGACTGATGTTTCACAGTCAAAAAAGTTTTTTTTTTTTTAATTTACACTACTGTTACACCAGATATGAGTGGTGGCACTGGGCATGTGGGCACAGTATATGCTGTGAGCCTGACACACACGCTGGCAGACCGGCAACTGCAATTAGATTACACTAGCAGACTGATGTTTCACAGTCAAAAAAGTTTATTTTTTTTAAATTTACACTACTGTTACACCAGATATGAGTGGTGGCACTGGGCAAGTGGGCACAGTATACGCTGTGAGCCTGGCACACATGCTGGCAGGCAGGCAACTGCAATTAGATTACACTAGCAGACTGATGTTTCACAGTCAAAAAAGTTTTTTTTTTTTAAATTTACACTACTGTTACAACAGATATGAGTGGTGGCACTGGGCAAGTGGGCCTGGCACACACGCTGGCAGGCAGGCAACTGCAATTAGATTACACAAGCAGACTGATGTTTCACAGTCAAAATTTTTTTTTTTAAATTTACACTACTGTTACAACAGATATGAGTGATGGCACTGGGCAAGTGGGCCTGGCACACACGCTGGCAGGCAGGCAACTGCAATTAGATTACACAAGCAGACTGATGTTTCACAGTCAAAAACGTTTTTTTTTTTAAATTTACACTACTGTTACAACAGATATGAGTGGTGGCACTGGGCAAGTGGGTCTGGCACACACGCTGGCAGGCAGGCAACTGCAATTAGATTACACAAGCAGACTGATGTTTCACAGTCAAAAAAGTTTTTTTTTTTTAAATTTACACTACTGTTACACCAGATATGAGTGGTGGCACTGGGCAAGTGGGCACAGTATACGGTGTGAGCCTGACACACATGCTGGCAGGCAGGCAACTGCAATTAGATTACACTAGCAGACTGATGTTTCACAGTCAAAAAAGATTTTTTTTTTAATTTACACTACTGTTACAACAGATATGAGTGGTGGCACTGGGCAAGTGGGCCTGGCACACACGCTGGAAGCAGGCAACTGCAATTAGTTTACACAAGCAGACTGATGTTTCACAGTCAAAAAAGTTTTTTTTAATTTTATTTACACTACTGTTACACCAGATATGAGTGGTGGCACTGGGCAAGTGGGTCTGGCACACACGCTGGCAGGCAGGCAACTGCAATTAGATTACACAAGCAGACTGATGTTTCACAGTCAAAAAAGTTTGTTTTTTTTTAATTTACACTACTGTTACACCAGATATGAGTGGTGGCACTGGGCATGTGGGCACAGTATATGCTGTGAGCCTGACACACACGCTGGCAGACCGGCAACTGCAATTAGATTACACTAGCAGACTGATGTTTCACAGTCAAAAAAGTTTATTTTTTTTAAATTTACACTACTGTTACACCAGATATGAGTGGTGGCACTGGGCAAGTGGGCACAGTATACGCTGTGAGCCTGGCACACATGCTGGCAGGCAGGCAACTGCAATTAGATTACACTAGCAGACTGATGTTTCACAGTCAAAAAAGTTTTTTTTTTTTAAATTTACACTACTGTTACAACAGATATGAGTGGTGGCACTGGGCAAGTGGGCCTGGCACACACGCTGGCAGGCAGGCAACTGCAATTAGATTACACAAGCAGACTGATGTTTCACAGTCAAAATTTTTTTTTTTAAATTTACACTACTGTTACAACAGATATGAGTGGTGGCACTGGGCAAGTGGGCCTGGCACACACACTGGCAGGCAACTGCAATTAGATTACACAAGCAGACTGATGTTTCACACTCAAAAAAGTTTTTTTTAATTTTATTTACACTACTGTTACACCAGTTATGAGTGGTGATACTGGGCAAGTGGGCACAGTATACGCAGTGAGTCTGACACACACGCTGGCAGGCAGGCAACTGCAATTAGATTACACTAGCAGACTGATGTTTCACAGTCAAAAAAGTTTTTTTTTTTTTAAATTTACACTAATGTTACAACAGCTATGAGTGATGGCACTGGGCAAGTGGGCCTGGCACACACGCTGGCAGGCAGGCAACTGCAATTAGATTACACAAGCAGACTGATGTTTCACAGTCAAAAACGTTTTTTTTTTTTTTAAATTTACACTACTGTTACACCAGATATGAGTGGTGGCACTGGGAAAGTGGGCACAGTATATGCTGTGAGCCTGACACACACGCTGGCAGACCGGCAACTGCAATTAGATTACACTAGCAGACTGATGTTTCACAGTCAAAAAAGTTTTTTTTTTTTTAAATTTACACTACTGTTACACCAGATATGAGTGGTGGCACTGGGCAAGTGGGCACAGTATATGCTGTGAGCCTGACACACACGCTGGCAGACCGGCAACTGCAATTAGATTACACTAGCAGACTGATGTTTCACAGTCAAAAAAGTTTTTTTTTTAAATTTACACTACTGTTACAACAGATATGAGTAGTGGCACTGGGAAGTGGGCCTGGCACACACGCTGGCAGGCAGGCAACTGCAATTAGATTACACTAGCAGACTGATGTTTCACAGTCAAAAAAGTTTTTTTTTTAAATTTACACTACTGTTACAATAGATATGAGTGGTGGCACTGGGCAAGTGGGCCTGGCACACACGCTGGCAGGCAGGCAGGCAACTGCAATTAGATTACACAAGCAGACTGATGTTTCACAGTCAAAAAAGTTTTTTTTTATTTTATTTACACTACTGTTACACCAGATATGAGTGGTGATACTGGGCAAGTGGGCACAGTATACGCAGTGAGTCTGGCACACACGCTGGCAGGCAGGCAACTGCAATTAGATTACACTAGCAGACTGATGTTTCACAGTCAAAAAAGTTTTTTTTTTTTAAATTTACACTACTGTTACAACAGATATGAGTGGTGGCACTGGGCAAGTGGGCCTGGCACACACGCTGGCAGGCAGGCAACTGCAATTAGATTACAATAGCAGACTGATGTTTCACAGTCAAAAAAGTTTGTTTTTTTAAATTTACACTACTGTTACACCAGATACGAGTGGTGGCACTGGGCAAGTGGGCACAGTATATGCTGTGAGCCTGACACACACGCTGGCAGACAGGCAACTGCAATTAGATTACACTAGCAGACTGATGTTTCACAGTCAAAAAAGTTTATTTTTTTTAAATTTACACTACTGTTACACCAGATATGAGTGGTGGCACTGGGCAAGTGGGCACAGTATACGCTGTGAGCCTGGCACACATGCTGGCAGGCAGGCAACTGCAATTAGATTACACTAGCAGACTGATGTTTCACAGTCAAAAAAGTTTTTTTTTTTTTAAATTTACACTACTGTTGTAACAGATATGAGTGGTGGCACTGGGCAAGTGGGCCTGGCACACACGCTGGCAGGCAGGCAACTGCAATTAGATTACAATAGCAGACTGATGTTTCACAGTCAAAAAAGTTTTTTTTTTTAAATTTACACTACTGTTACAACAGATATGAGTGGTGGCACTGGGCAAGTGGGCCTGGCACACACGCTGGCAGGCAGGCAACTGCAATTAGATTACACAAGCAGACTGATGTTTCACAGTCAAATTTTTTTTTTTTAAATTTACACTACTGTTACAACAGATATGAGTGGTGGCACTGGGCAAGTGGGCCTGGCACACACACTGGCAGGCAACTGCAATTAGATTACACTAGCAGACTGATGTTTCACAGTCAAAAAGTTTTTTTTTTAAATTTACACTACTGTTACACCAGATATGAGTGGTGGCACTGGGCAAGTGGGCACAGTATATGCTGTGTGCCTGACACACACGCTGGCAGACCGGCAACTGCAATTAGATTACACTAGCAGACTGATGTTTCACAGTCAAAAAAGTTTTTTTTTTTAAATTTACACTACTGTTACACCAGATATGAGTGGTGGCACTGGGCAAGTGGGCACAGTATACGCTGTGAGCCTGGCACACACGCTGGCAGGCAGGCAACTGCAATTAGATTACACAAGCAGACTGATGTTTCACAGTCAAAAACGTTTTTTTTTTTTAAATTTACACTACTGTTACAACAGATATGAGTGGTGGCACTGGGCAAGTGGGTCTGGCACACACGCTGGCAGGCAGGCAACTGCAATTAGATTACACAAGCAGACTGATGTTTCACAGTCAAAAAAGTTTTTTTTTTTTTAAATTTACACTACTGTTACACCAGATATGAGTGGGGGCACTGGGAAAGTGGGCACAGTATATGCTGTGAGCCTGACACACACGCTGGCAGACCGGCAACTGCAATTAGATTACACTAGCAGACTGATGTTTCACAGTCAAAAAAGTTTTTTTTTTTTAAATTTACACTACTGTTACACCAGATATGAGTGGTGGCACTGGGCAAGTGGGCACAGTATATGCTGTGAGCCTGACACACACGCTGGCAGACCGGCAACTGCAATTAGATTACACTAGCAGACTGATGTTTCACAGTCAAAAAAGTTGTTTTTTTTTAATTTACACTACTGTTACAACAGATATGAGTAGTGGCACTGGGAAGTGGGCCTGGCACACACGCTGGCAGGCAGGCAACTGCAATTAGATTACACTAGCAGACTGATGTTTCACAGTCAAAAAAGTTTTTTTTTTAAATTTACACTACTGTTACAACAGATATGAGTGGTGGCACTGGGCAAGTGGGCCTGGCACACACGCTGGCAGGCAGGCAGGCAGGCAACTGCAATTAGATTACACAAGCAGACTGATGTTTCACAGTCAAAAAAGTTTTTTTTTATTTTATTTACACTACTGTTACACCAGATATGAGTGGTGATACTGGGCAAGTGGGCACAGTATACGCAGTGAGTCTGGCACACACGCTGGCAGGCAGGCAACTGCAATTAGATTACACTAGCAGACTGATGTTTCACAGTCAAAAAAGTTTTTTTTTTAAATTTACACTACTGTTACAACAGATATGAGTGGTGGCACTGGGCAAGTGGGCCTGGCACACACGCTGGCAGGCAGGCAACTGCAATTAGATTACAATAGCAGACTGATGTTTCACAGTCAAAAAAGTTTTTTTTTTTTAAATTTACACTACTGTTACACCAGATACGAGTGGTGGCACTGGGCAAGTGGGCACAGTATATGCTGTGAGCCTGACACACACGCTGGCAGACAGGCAACTGCAATTAGATTACACTAGCAGACTGATGTTTCACAGTCAAAAAAGTTTATTTTTTTTAAATTTACACTACTGTTACACCAGATATGAGTGGTGGCACTGGGCAAGTGGGCACAGTATACGCTGTGAGCCTGGCACACATGCTGGCAGGCAGGCAACTGCAATTAGATTACACTAGCAGACTGATGTTTCACAGTCAAAAAAGTTTTTTTTTTTTAAATTTACACTACTGTTGTAACAGATATGAGTGGTGGCACTGGGCAAGTGGGCCTGGCACACATGCTGGCAGGCAGGCAACTGCAATTAGATTACAATAGCAGACTGATGTTTCACAGTCAAAAAAGTTTTTTTTTTAAAATTTACACTACTGTTACAACAGATATGAGTGGTGGCACTGGGCAAGTGGGCCTGGCACACACGCTGGCAGGCAGGCAACTGCAATTAGATTACACAAGCAGACTGATGTTTCACAGTCAAAAAATTTTTTTTTTTAAATTTACACTACTGTTACAACAGATATGAGTGGTGGCACTGGGCAAGTGGGCCTGGCACACACACTGGCAGGCAACTGCAATTAGATTACACTAGCAGACTGATGTTTCACAGTCAAAAAGTTTTTTTTTTAAATTTACACTACTGTTACACCAGATATGAGTGGTGGCACTGGGCAAGTGGGCACAGTATACGCTGTGAGTCTGGCACACACGCTGGCAGGCAGGCAACTGCAATTAGATTGCACTAGCAGACTGATGTTTCACAGTCAAAAAAGTTTTTTTTTTTAAATTTACACTACTGTTACACCAGATATGAGTGGTGGCACTGGGCAAGTGGGCCTGGCACACACGCTGGCAGGCAGGCAACTGCAATTAGATTACACAGGCAGACTGATGTTTCACAGTCAAAAAAGTTTTTTTTTTTAAATTTACCCTACTGTTACACCAGATATGAGTGGTGGCACTGGGCAAGTGGGCACAGTATATGCTGTGAGCCTGACACACACGCTGGCAGACAGGCAACTGCAAATAGATTACACTAGCAGACTGATGTTTCACAGTCAAAAAAGTTTATTTTTTTTAAATTTACACTACTGTTACACCAGATATGAGTGGTGGCACTGGGCAAGTGGGCACAGTATACGCTGTGAGCCTGGCACACACGCTGGCAGGCAGGCAACTGCTATTAGATTACAATAGCAGACGGATGTTTCACAGTCAAAAAAGTTTTTTTTTTTTAAATTTACACTACTGTTACAACAGATATGAGTTGTGGCACTGGGCAAGTGGGCCTGGCACACACGCTGGCAGGCAGGCAACTGCAATTAGATTACAATAGCAGACTGATGTTTCACAGTCAAAAAAGTTTTTTTTTTTAAATTTACACTACTGTTACAACAGATATGAGTGGTGGCACTGGGCAAGTGGGCCTGGCACACACGCTGGCAGGCAGGCAACTGCAATTAGATTACACAAGCAGACTGATGTTTCACAGTCAAAATTTTTTTTTTTTAAATTTACACTACTGTTACAACAGATATGAGTGGTGGCACTGGGCAAGTGGGCCTGGCACACACACTGGCAGGCAGGCAACTGCAATTAGATTACACTAGCAGACTGATGTTTCACAGTCAAAAAAGTTTTTTTTTTTTAAATTTACACTACTGTTACACCAGATATGAGTGGTGGCACTGGGCAAGTGGGCCTGGCACACACGCTGGCAGGCAGGCAACTGCAATTAGATTACACAAGCAGACTGATGTTTCATAGTCAAAAAAGTTTTTTTTTTAAATTTACACTACTGTTACACCAGATATGAGTGGTGGCACTGGGCAAGTGGGCCTGGCACACACGCTGGCAGGCAGGCAACTGCAATTAGATTACACAAGCAGACTGATGTTTCACAGTCAAAATTTTTTTTTTTTAAATTTACACTACTGTTACAACAGATATGAGTGGTGGCACTGGGCAAGTGGGCCTGGCACACACACTGGCAGGCAGGCAACTGCAATTAGATTACACTAGCAGACTGATGTTTCACAGTCAAAAAAGTTTTTTTATTAAATTTACACTACTGTTACACCAGATATGAGTGGTGGCACTGGGCAAGTGGGCACAGTATACGCTGTGAGTCTGGCACACACGCTGGCAGGCAGGCAACTGCAATTAGATTACACTAGCAGACTGATGTTTCACAGTCAAAAAAGTTTTTTTTTTAAATTTACACTACTGTTACACCAGATATGAGTGGTGGCACTGGGCAAGTGGGCCTGGCACACACGCTGGCAGGCAGGCAACTGCAATTAGATTACACAAGCAGACTGATGTTTCACAGTCAAAAAAGTTTTTTTTTTTAAATTTACCCTACTGTTACACCAGATATGAGTGGTGGCACTGGGCAAGTGGGCACAGTATATTCTGTGAGCCTGACACACATGCTGGCAGACAGGCAACTGCAATTAGATTACACTAGCAGACTGATGTTTCACAGTCAAAAAAGTTAATTTTTTTTAAATTTACACTACTGTTACACCAGATATGAGTGGTGGCACTGGGCAAGTGGGCACAGTATACGCTGTGAGCCTGGCACACACGCAGGCAGGCAACTGCAATTAGATTACACTAGCAGACTGATGTTTCAGAGTCAAAAAAGTTTTTTTTTAAAAATTTACACTACTGTTACAACAGATATGAGTTGTGGCACTGGGCAAGTGGGCCTGGCACACACGCTGGCAGGCAGGCAACTGCAATTAGATTACAATAGCAGACTGATGTTTCACAGTCAAAAAAGTTTTTTTTTTTAAATTTACACTACTGTTACAACAGATATGAGTGGTGGCACTGGGCAAGTGGGCCTGGCACACATGCTGGCAGGCAGGCAACTGCAATTAGATTACACAAGCAGACTGATGTTTCACAGTCAAAAATTTTTTTTTTTAAATTTACACTACTCTTACAACAGATATGAGTGGTGGCACTGGGCAAGTGGGCCTGGCACACACACTGGCAGGCAGGCAACTGCAATTAGATTACACTAGCAGACTGATGTTTCACAGTCAAAAAGTTTTTTTTTTAAATTTACACTACTGATACACTAGATATGAGTGGTGGCACTGGGCAAGTGGGCACAGTATACGCTGTGAGCCTGGCACAGACGCTGGCAGGCAGGCAACTGCAATTAGATTACACTAGCAGACTGATGTTTCACAGTCAAAAAAGTTTTTTTTTTTAAATTTACACTACTGTTACACCAGATATGAGTGGTGGCACTGGGCAAGTGGGCCTGGCACACACGCTGGCAGGCAGGCAACTGCAATTAGATTACACAGGCAGACTGATGTTTCACAGTCAAAAAAGTTTTTTTTTTTAAATTTACCCTACTGTTACACCAGATATGAGTGGTGGCACTGGGCAAGTGGGCACAGTATATGCTGTGAGCCTGACACACATGCTGGCATACAGGCAACTGCAATTAGATTACACTAGCAGACTGATGTTTCACAGTCAAAAAAGTTTTTTTTTTTTAAATTTACACTACTGTTACACCAGATATGAGTGGTGGCACTGGGCAAGTGGGCACAGTATACGCTGTGAGCCTGGCACACACGCTGGCAGGCAGGCAACTGCAATTAGATTACACTAGCAGACTGATGTTTCAGAGTCAAAAAATTTTTTTTTTTTTTAAATTTACACTACTGTTACAACAGATATGAGTTGTGGCACTGGGCAAGTGGGCCTGGCACACACGCTGGCAGGCAGGCAACTGCAATTAGATTACAATAGCAGACTGATGTTTCACAGTCAAAAAAGTTTTTTTTTTAAAATTTACACTACTGTTACAACAGATATGAGTGGTGGCACTGGGCAAGTGGGCCTGGCACACACGCTGGCAGGCAGGCAACTGCAATTAGATTACACAAGCAGACTGATGTTTCACAGTCAAACATTTTTTTTTTAAAATTTACACTACTCTTACAACAGATATGAGTGGTGGCACTGGGCAAGTGGGCCTGGCACACACACTGGCAGGCAGGCAACTGCAATTAGATTACACTAGCAGACTGATGTTTCACAGTCAAAAAAGTTTTTTTTTTTAAATTTACACTACTGTTACACCAGATATGAGTGGTGGCACTGGGCAAGTGGGCCTGGCACACACGCTGGCAGGCAGGCAACTGCAATTAGATTACACAAGCAGACTGATGTTTCACAGTCAAAAAAGTTTTTTTTTTTAAATTTACCCTACTGTTACACCAGATATGAGTGGTGGCACTGGGCAAGTGGGCACAGTATATGCTGTGAGCCTGACACACATGCTGGCATACAGGCAACTGCAATTAGATTACACTAGCAGACTGATGTTTCACAGTCAAAAAAGTTTTTTTTTTTTAAATTTACACTACTGTTACACCAGATATGAGTGGTGGCACTGGGCAAGTGGGCACAGTATACGCTGTGAGCCTGGCACACACGCTGGCAGGCAGGCAACTGCAATTAGATTACACTAGCAGACTGATGTTTCAGAGTCAAAAAAGTTTTTTTTTTTTTAAATTTACACTACTGTTACAACAGATATGAGTTGTGGCACTGGGCAAGTGGGCCTGGCACACACGCTGGCAGGCAGGCAACTGCAATTAGATTACAATAGCAGACTGATGTTTCACAGTCAAAAAAGTTTTTTTTTTAAAATTTACACTACTGTTACAACAGATATGAGTGGTGGCACTGGGCAAGTGGGCCTGGCACACACGCTGGCAGGCAGGCAACTGCAATTAGATTACACAAGCAGACTGATGTTTCACAGTCAAACATTTTTTTTTTTAAATTTACACTACTCTTACAACAGATATGAGTGGTGGCACTGGGCAAGTGGGCCTGGCACACACACTGGCAGGCAGGCAACTGCAATTAGATTACACTAGCAGACTGATGTTTCACAGTCAAAAAGTTTTTTTTTTAAATTTACACTACTGATACACTAGATATGAGTGGTGGCACTGGGCAAGTGGGCACAGTATACACTGTGAGCCTGGCACAGACGCTGGCAGGCAGGCAACTGCAATTAGATTACACTAGCAGACTGATGTTTCACAGTCAAAATTTTTTTTTTTTAAATTTACACTACTGTTACAACAGATATGAGTGGTGGCACTGGGCAAGTGGGCCTGGCACACACACTGGCAGGCAGGCAACTGCAATTAGATTACACTAGCAGACTGATGTTTCACAGTCAAAAAAGTTTTTTTATTAAATTTACACTACTGTTACACCAGATATGAGTGGTGGCACTGGGCAAGTGGGCACAGTATACGCTGTGAGTCTGGCACACACGCTGGCAGGCAGGCAACTGCAATTAGATTACACTAGCAGACTGATGTTTCACAGTCAAAAAAGTTTTTTTTTTAAATTTACACTACTGTTACACCAGATATGAGTGGTGGCACTGGGCAAGTGGGCCTGGCACACACGCTGGCAGGCAGGCAACTGCAATTAGATTACACAAGCAGACTGATGTTTCACAGTCAAAAAAGTTTTTTTTTTTAAATTTACCCTACTGTTACACCAGATATGAGTGGTGGCACTGGGCAAGTGGGCACAGTATATTCTGTGAGCCTGACACACATGCTGGCAGACAGGCAACTGCAATTAGATTACACTAGCAGACTGATGTTTCACAGTCAAAAAAGTTAATTTTTTTTAAATTTACACTACTGTTACACCAGATATGAGTGGTGGCACTGGGCAAGTGGGCACAGTATACGCTGTGAGCCTGGCACACACGCAGGCAGGCAACTGCAATTAGATTACACTAGCAGACTGATGTTTCAGAGTCAAAAAAGTTTTTTTTTAAAAATTTACACTACTGTTACAACAGATATGAGTTGTGGCACTGGGCAAGTGGGCCTGGCACACACGCTGGCAGGCAGGCAACTGCAATTAGATTACAATAGCAGACTGATGTTTCACAGTCAAAAAAGTTTTTTTTTTTAAATTTACACTACTGTTACAACAGATATGAGTGGTGGCACTGGGCAAGTGGGCCTGGCACACACGCTGGCAGGCAGGCAACTGCAATTAGATTACACAAGCAGACTGATGTTTCACAGTCAAAAATTTTTTTTTTTAAATTTACACTACTCTTACAACAGATATGAGTGGTGGCACTGGGCAAGTGGGCCTGGCACACACACTGGCAGGCAGGCAACTGCAATTAGATTACACTAGCAGACTGATGTTTCACAGTCAAAAAGTTTTTTTTTTAAATTTACACTACTGATACACTAGATATGAGTGGTGGCACTGGGCAAGTGGGCACAGTATACGCTGTGAGCCTGGCACAGACGCTGGCAGGCAGGCAACTGCAATTAGATTACACTAGCAGACTGATGTTTCACAGTCAAAAAAGTTTTTTTTTTTAAATTTACACTACTGTTACACCAGATATGAGTGGTGGCACTGGGCAAGTGGGCCTGGCACACACGCTGGCAGGCAGGCAACTGCAATTAGATTACACAAGCAGACTGATGTTTCACAGTCAAAAAAGTTTTTTTTTTTAAATTTACCCTACTGTTACACCAGATATGAGTGGTGGCACTGGGCAAGTGGGCACAGTATATGCTGTGAGCCTGACACACATGCTGGCATACAGGCAACTGCAATTAGATTACACTAGCAGACTGATGTTTCACAGTCAAAAAAGTTTTTTTTTTTAAATTTACACTACTGTTACACCAGATATGAGTGGTGGCACTGGGCAAGTGGGCACAGTATACGCTGTGAGCCTGGCACACACGCTGGCAGGCAGGCAACTGCAATTAGATTACACTAGCAGACTGATGTTTCAGAGTCAAAAAAGTTTTTTTTTTTTTAAATTTACACTACTGTTACAACAGATATGAGTTGTGGCACTGGGCAAGTGGGCCTGGCACACACGCTGGCAGGCAGGCAACTGCAATTAGATTACAATAGCAGACTGATGTTTCACAGTCAAAAAAGTTTTTTTTTTAAAATTTACACTACTGTTACAACAGATATGAGTGGTGGCACTGGGCAAGTGGGCCTGGCACACACGCTGGCAGGCAGGCAACTGCAATTAGATTACACAAGCAGACTGATGTTTCACAGTCAAACATTTTTTTTTTTAAATTTACACTACTCTTACAACAGATATGAGTGGTGGCACTGGGCAAGTGGGCCTGGCACACACACTGGCAGGCAGGCAACTGCAATTAGATTACACTAGCAGACTGATGTTTCACAGTCAAAAAGTTTTTTTTTTAAATTTACACTACTGATACACTAGATATGAGTGGTGGCACTGGGCAAGTGGGCACAGTATACACTGTGAGCCTGGCACAGACGCTGGCAGGCAGGCAACTGCAATTAGATTACACTAGCAGACTGATGTTTCACAGTCAAAAAAGTTTTTTTTTATAAATTTACACTACTGTTACACCAGATATGAGTGGTGGCACTGGGCAAGTGGGCCTTGCACACACGCTGGCAGGCAGGCAACTGCAATTAGATTACACAAGCAGACTGATGTTTCATAGTCAAAAAAGTTTTTTTTTTAAATTTACACAACTGTTACACCAGATATGAGTGGTGGCACTGGGCAAGTGGGCACAGTATACGCTGTGAGCCTGACACACACACTGGCATGCAGGCAACTGCAATTAGATTACACAGGAAAAAAAAACAGACTGATGTTCTAGCCCTAAAAAGGGCTTTTTGGGGTGCTGTCCTTACAGCAGAGATCAGATGAGTCCTTCAGGACTGTAGAGGACACTGAATACACTAGCCTAGCTATCAATTTCCCTATTAAATTAGCAGCAGCTACACTCTCCCTCCTCTCACTAAGAAAGCAGCTTCCGAATGAATCTAAAATGGCTGCTGTCTAGGAGCTGGGAGGGTCTGGGAGGGAGGGTCTGCTGCTGATTGGCTGGAATGTGTCTGCAGACTGTGAGAAACAGGGTCAAAATTTACTCAATGATGACGAATAGGGGGCGGATCGAACATCGCATATGTTCACCCGCCATTGCGAACGCGAACAAGCTATGTTCGCCGGGAACAATTCGCCGGCGAACAATTCGTGACATCACTAATCTTCTGTATTATTTCTAAAATAATCATGTATAAGATTATTTCTTTCACTTGTTTCATACAAGAAAAAAACAGGATGTGTTGAAAACACACCAAAGTAGCGCCAATCCTTTTAAATATAAAAAAGAGAGATATATATAAGATCTATATTAAGAGCAAATATAAAATATGCAAATATACTGGATATTGAATTATGTGCAATAAAAATCAATCTATAAACATATAAATGTTCAAGTCCAAAGTTCTGCAGGTAGTGCGCAAAAGTCCGGCTGCTCCTCTATAACAGGTGAATCCACAGACCTTGATTGTATATACAGAATCTAAAAGACAGAGGAGAGGAACGCAGACTCAAATGCAGAGTATAGAAAGTTTTAATATAAGATTCACACAAACAAATGGCAACTCCCAAGATGCATAAAATAAAACAGCGTATTGTGTAATAAAAAACACCATATAACTTATCCCCTCAGCGTATATGTCCAGGACAGCTCCAGAAGAACAGATGTTCCTAGGCTCTCAAACCACACAGTTCCTGGCTGCAGACTCGGAACTGAAGGCGGCCTCACAGGATCCATTGACTGACGAAAGTGGGCGGGGCTCTACGCGTTTCGTCCCAGTGACGTACGAACTTTCTCAAGAGTGACTCTTGAGAAAGTCCCTACGTCACTGGGATGAAACGCGTAGAGCCCCGCCCACTTTCATCAGTCAATTGATCCTGTGAGGCCACCTTCAGTTCCGAGTCTGCAGCCAGGAACTCTGTGGTTTGAGAGCCTAGGATATTTTTATTTGTGTATTTGTACATGTAATTTGTAGCATATTACACCCCCAGTGTCGATATTGTAAAACACCTTTGTTCCTGGAAACAGACTTTACAATTTGATCCTTTGCCAGCCTGGATTCTGGCGTCCGTGAGATCAACACAGCAGCACATCGGTTCTTCTGGAACTGTCCTGGACATATACGCTGAGGGGATAAGTTATATGGTGTTTTTTATTACACAATACGCTGTTTTATTTTATGCATCTTGGGAGTTGCCATTTGTCTGTGTGAATCTTATATTAAAACTTTCTATACTCTGCATTTGAGTCTGCGCTACTCTCCTCTGTCTTTTAGATTCACTTATTTCATGCTTTGAATTCCCCTCTCTATTTATCATCTATATTTTTTCTAAAAAAATCAAATATATGATTGATTTTTTACTTATTTCATGCTTCAAATTCCTCTCCCTATATATTTATGCTTAAAGGGACATGAAACCCCATTTTTTTTCTTTCATGATTCAAATAGAGAATACAATTTTAAAAAACTTTCTAATTTACTTCTATTAACTAATTTGTTTAATTCTCTTGGTATCATTTGTAGAAGGAGCAGCAATGCACTAATGGTTTCTAACTGAACACATTGGTGAGTCAATCACAATCAATATATATGCAGCCACCAACTAACAGCTAGAACCTAGATTCTCTGCTTCTTCTGAGCTTGCCTAGATAAACCTTTCATCAAAGGATAACAAGAGAAGGAAGCAAATTAAATGATAGAAGTAAATTGGAAAGTTGTTTAAAGTTGTATTCTCTATCTGAATCATGAATGAAAATGTTTGGGTTTCATGTCCCTTTAATTAAATATTAAAATCCAGAGTGGCAACACCCTCTTTTTTAAGCTACCCATATGTAATGAAATCTCTGATCACTATCAGTATTAGCTCATTGTATTACACTTTCTTTATGTTGTTCTAGTAATCAGGGGTGGGACTACCATTGGTGCAGCAAGTGCAGTGGCACCAGGGCCCAAGTGCTTGGGGGGCCCATATCAGCCAGTTTATAGATAGGTGTGTGCAAAATGTGTTCAAACCTAATGCTGGAGAGACTTTATTAGTGCAGGTTGCAGGTCCATTTATCTATCCTCAAAATCATTATAAACAGCAGCAGGTACATTATTACTATTGCTTACTACTGAGATACTTTTAGGAGGCCAAAACTATTTTTGCACCAGCCCTCTGTTGAGAATTTCGGCTGCTGCTAGTAATAACTTTTAGTTTACTCTTATAAGCTAAATGTAAGATATTGTTGATGCTTTATGCTATGTTGGAACAAGAAGTAGTGCTAAACGTTAACATTTGAACTCTGTCTTGGGTCAGAAGATCACAAACTGACTGGTATGGAGAGAAATATTGCAAAACCATTTTTTAAGAATGATATTAGAATGTAGATGTCTCTCATTCACATCCAGAATCCTGCATATTGAGATTAACAACAGCTCTCAAGCTTAAATCTGCCTTCCTAAAAATGTCTGAGGGACTTTGCAGTACAAGGCTTCTTAGATAATCTAACCAGACTAGAGTACTTTAGAGAATTAGGCCTATAGTATACAGCTTCCACTAATACTATGTAAATAACACTATAATGAACCAGTTTAATGGTCAAATGTTAAACTTCAAAAGAAGAACATATGGGCTACATAAATAATCTAATATACAAAAGTTTGCAACAGTGGCCATGTCAAATATATATATCAACACATACACTATTCTTATTATTATTTATTTGTAGAGAGCCACGGATGTGAATATTATCCGTATTATTAATATTATTATTATTTCAGCAGTGTAACCAAAAAGTGTATTATTTGTTTAGACACAATAAATATTATGGAACATCATTCTGTTAATCTAACTCAATATATATAAAATAGTAGTTACAAACTTTGCAGGGGCAATGTGTGCAATTTAATAACACTGAATTATATCATTTGCAAAGGATAATACATATAAAACCTGAATCCTTTTAGTTCTGTTTTGTCTATTAATTAAACAATTTTTTTTACTGTTATTAAAGTGAGCTTTATTGATTGAAATTCGGCCGAATTTGTTAAATTCGGAGATTCGGATCGATTTGAATTTCCGAATTACGGTAGTACTGAATCTACTGAATAAATACGAATTAGTTTGGATTTATTTGTTACATTCGGATGGCCATGGATTACACTAGTATTGCACAGTATATTAGGTTATATCACTCTGCTATGGGTTACACCTAATATACAGTACATAATACTAGTCTAATACACAGCACATCCCACCTAACACATACCGAAATTCCGAATTTCCGAATCCAACCGAACCGAATCCAGCTGAATTTATTCGAATCTGAATGAATCCGAATGAATCCGAAACTAATTCATTCGATTTTTTCCAAATTCGAATCGATCCAAACTGAAATTCTAAAACATCCTAATTGATCTGAACCGAACCGAAACTAATTTTTCAGCCATGTACAAGTCTAATATATATATATATATATATATATATATATATATATATATATATATATATATATATATTGGTATTTTGTTTTGATTTTATGTTATTTGTATAAGGACATTTCAAATACCTTTTTTCATTCTAACTTAGGGCGCCCCCTATCTCTTTTTGTATTAGTTTATTAAAATAATTATTACAAATAAACATAATTTATGCTTACCTGATAAATTTATTTCTCTTGTGGTGTATCCAGTCCACGGATCATCCATTACTTATGGGATATTATCTCCTCCCCAACAGGAAGTGCAAGAGGATTCACCCAGCAGAGCTGCTATATGGCTCCTCCCCTAACTGCCATTACCAGTCATTCGACCGAAAACATGCAGAGAAAGGAAAACCATAGGGTACAGTGGTGACTGTAGTTTAATGGAAAAATTACCTGCGTTAAAGTGACAGGGCCGGCCGTGGACTGGATACACCACAAGAGAAATAAATTTATCAGGTAAGCATAAATTATGTTTTCTCTTGTTAAGTGTATCCAGTCCACGGATCATCCATTACTTATGGGATACCAATACCAAAGCTAAAGTACACGGATGACGGGAGGGACAGGCAGGCTCTTTATACGGAAGGAACCACTGCCTGAAGAACCTTTCTCCCAAAAACAGCCTCCGAAGAAGCAAAAGTGTCAAATTTGTAAAATTTGGAAAAAGTATGAAGAGAAGACCAAGTTGCAGCCTTGCAAATCTGTTCAACAGAAGCCTCATTCTTAAAGGCCCAAGTGGAAGCCACAGCTCTAGTAGAATGTGCTGTAATTCTTTCAGGAGGCTGCTGTCCAGCAGTCTCATAGGCTAACCGTATTATGCTACGAAGCCAAAAGGAGAGAGAGGTAGCCGAAGCTTTTTGACCTCTCCTCTGACCAGAATAAACGACAAACAGGGAAGACGTTTGCCGAAAATCCTTAGTTGCCTGTAGATAAAATTTCAGGGCACGGACTACATCTAGATTGTGTAGCAGACGTTCCTTTTTCGAAGAAGGATTAGGACACAAAGATGTAACCACAAACTCTTGATTGATATTCCTGTTAGTGACCACCTTAGGTAGGAACCCAGGTTTAGTACGCAGAACTACCTTGTCTGAATGAAAAATCAGATAAGGAGAATCACAATGTAAGGCAGATAACTCAGAGACTCTTCGAGCCGAGGAAATCGCCATTAAAAACAAAACTTTCCAAGATAACAACTTGATATCAATGGAATGAAGGGGTTCAAACGGAACCCCCTGTAAAACATTAAGAACTAAGTTCAAACTCCATGGTGGAGCAACAGTTTTAAACACAGGCTTGATCCTAGCTAAAGCCTGACAAAAAGCTTGAACGTCCGGAACTTCTGACAGACGTTTGTGTAAATGAATGGACAGAGCTGAAATCTGTCCCTTTAAGGAACTAGCGGATAAACCCTTTTCTAAACCTTCTTGTAGAAAAGACAATATCATCGGAATCCTAACCTTACTCCATGAGTAACTCTTGGATTCGCACCAATATAAGTATTTGCGCCATATCTTATGGTAAATCTTTCTGGTAACAGGCTTCCTAGCCTGTATTAAGGTATCAATAACTGACTCAGAAAAACCACGTTTTGATAAAATCAAGCGTTCAATTTCCAAGCAGTCAGCTTCAGAGAAATTAGATTTTGATGTTTGAAGGGACCCTGGATCAGAAGGTCCTGTTTCAGAGGTAGCGACCAAGGTGGACAGGATGACATGTCCACTAGATCTGCATACCAAGTCCTGCGTGGCCATGCAGGCGCTATTAGAATCACTGATGCTCTCTCCTGTTTGATTCTGGCAATCAATCGAGGAAGCATCGGGAAGGGTGGAAACACATAAGCCATCCCGAAGGTCCAAGGTGCTGTCAAAGCATCTATCAGAACCGCTCCCGGATCCCTGGATCTGGACCCGTAACGAGGAAGCTTGGCGTTCTGTCGAGACGCCATGAGATCTATCTCTGGTTTGCCCCAACGTCGAAGTATTTGGGCAAAGACCTCCGGATGAAGTTCCCACTCCCCCGGATGAAAAGTCTGACGACTTAAGAAATCCGCCTCCCAGTTTTCCACTCCCGGGATGTGGATTGCTGACAGGTGGCAAGAGTGAGACTCTGCCCAGCGAATTATCTTTGATACTTCCATCATTGCTAGGGAGCTTCTTGTCCCTCCCTGATGGTTGATGTAAGCTACAGTCGTGATGTTGTCCGACTGAAACCTGATGAACCCCCGAGTTGTTAACTGGGGCCAAGCCAGAAGGGCATTGAGAACTGCTCTCAATTCCAGAATGTTTATTGGTAGGAGACTCTCCTCCTGATTCCATTGTCCCTGAGCCTTCAGAGAATTCCAGACAGCGCCCCAACCTAGTAGGCTGGCGTCTGTTGTTACAATTGTCCAGTCCGGCCTGCTGAATGGCATCCCCCTGGACAGATGTGGCCGAGAAAGCCACCATAGAAGAGAATTTCTGGTCTCTTGATCCAGATTCAGAGTAGGGGACAAGTCTGAGTAATCCCCATTCCACTGACTTAGCATGCACAATTGCAGCGGTCTGAGATGTAGGCGTGCAAAGGGTACTATGTCCATTGCTGCTACCATTAAGCCGATCACCTCCATGCATTGAGCTACTGACGGGTGTTGAATGGAATGAAGGACACGGCATGCATTTTGAAGCTTTGTTAACCTGTCTTCTGTCAGGTAAATCTTCATTTCTACAGAATCTATAAGAGTCCCCAAGAAGGGAACTCTTGTGAGTGGAAAGAGAGAACTCTTCTTTTCGTTCACCTTCCATCCATGCGACCTTAGAAATGCCAGTACTAACTCTGTATGAGACTTGGCAGTTTGAAAGCTTGAAGCTTGTATCAGAATGTCGTCTAGGTACGGAGCTACCGCAATTCCTCACGGTCTTAGTACCGCCAGAAGAGCACCCAGAACCTTTATGAAGATTCTCGGAGCCGTAGCCAATCCGAATGGAAGAGCTACAAACTGGTAATGCCTGTCTAGAAAGGCAAACCTTAGATACCGGTAATGATCTTTGTGAATCGGTATGTGAAGGTAAGCATCCTTTAAATCCACTGTGGTCATGTACTGACCCTTTTGGATCATGGGTAAAATTGTCCGAATAGTTTCCATTTTGAACGATGGAACTCTTAGGAATTTGTTTAGGATCTTTAAATCCAAGATTGGCCTGAAAGTTCCCTCTTTTTTTGGGAACCACAAACAGATTTGAGTAAAACCCTTGTCCTTGTTCCGACCGCGGAACCGGATGGATCACTCCCATTAATAAAAGATCTTGTACGCAGCGTAGAAACGCCTCTTTCTTTATTTGGTTTGTTGACAACCTTGACAGATGAAATCTCCCTCTTGGGGGAGAGAATTTGAAGTCTAGAAGGTATCCCTGAGATATGATCTCTAACGCCCAGGGATCCTGGACATCTCTTGCCCAAGCCTGGGCGAAGAGAGAAAGTCTGCCCCCCACTAGATCCGTTCCCGGATCGGGGGCCCTCGATTCATGCTGTCTTAGGGGCAGCAGCAGGTTTCCTGGCCTGCTTGCCCTTGTTCCAGGACTGGTTAGGTCTCCAGCCTTGTCTGTAGCGAGCAACAGCTCCTTCCTGTTTTGGTGCAGAGGAAGTTGATGCTGCTCCTGCTTTGAAATTACGAAAGGAACGAAAATTAGACTGTCTAGCCTTAGGTTTGGCTCTGTCTTGAGGCAGGGCATGGCCTTTACCTCCTGTAATGTCAGCGATAATTTCTTTCAACCCGGGCCCGAATAAGGTCTGCCCTTTGAAAGGTATATTAAGCAATTTAGATTTAGAAGTAACGTCAGCTGACCAGGATTTTAGCCACAGTGCTCTTCGTGCCTGAATGGCGAATCCGGAATTCTTAGCCGTAAGTTTAGTTAAATGTACTACGGCATCTGAAATAAATGAGTTAGCTAACTTAAGGGCTTTAAGCTTGTGTGTAATCTCATCTAATGGAGCTGATTCAAGTGTCTCTTCCAGAGACTCAAACCAAAATGCTGCTGCAGCCGTGACAGGCGCAATGCATGCAAGAGGTTGCAATATAAAACCTTGTTGAACAAACATTTTCTTAAGGTAACCCTCTAACTTTTTATCCATTGGATCTGAAAAGGCACAGCTATCCTCCACCGGGATAGTGGTACGCTTAGCTAAAGTAGAAACTGCTCCCTCCACCTTAGGGACCGTTTGCCATAAGTCCCGTGTGGTGGCGTCTATTGGAAACATCTTTCTAAATATCGGAGGGGGTGAGAACGGCACACCGGGTCTATCCCACTCCTTAGTAACAATTTCAGTAAGTCTCTTAGGTATAGGAAAAACGTCAGTACTCGCCGGTACCACAAAATATTTATCCAACCTACACATTTTCTCTGGTATTGCAACTGTGTTACAATCATTCAGAGCCACTAACACCTCCCCTAGTAATACACGGAGGTTTTCCAGCTTAAATTTAAAATTTGAAATATCTGAATCCAGTTTGTTTGGATCAGAACCGTCACCCGCAGAATGAAGCTCTCCGTCCTCATGTTCTGCAAATTGTGACGCAGTGTCTGACATGGCCCTAATATTATCAGCGCACTCTGTTCTCACCCCAGAGTGATCACGCTTACCTCTTAGTTCTGGTAATTTAGCCAAAACTTCAGTCATAACAGTAGCCATATCCTGTAATGTGATTTGTAATGGCCGCCCAGATGTACTCGGTGCTACAATATCACGCACCTCCCGAGCGGGAGATGCAGGTACTGACACGTGAGACGAGTTAGTCGGCATAACTCTCCCCTCGTTGTTTGGTGAAATATGTTCAATTTGTACAGATTGACTTTTATTTAAAGTAGCATCAATACAGTTAGTACATAAATTTCTATTGGGCTCCACTTTGGCTTTAGCACATATAGCACAGATATCTTCCTCTGAATCAGACATGTTTAACACACTAGCAAATAAACTAGCAACTTGGAAATACTTTTCAAGTAATTTACTATAATATGAAAACGTACTGTGCCTATAAGAAGCACAGAAAAAGTTATGACAGTTGAAAATTAATAAACTGAAAAGTTATAGCATCAAATCTTTGTAAAAAAAAACACAATTTTAGCAAAGGATTGCTCCCATTAGCAAAGGATAACTAACCCTGATAGCAGAAAAAAAAAAAAAAAAAATACAGAAATAAACTTTTTTTTTATCACAGTCAACTACAATCTCACAGCTCTGCTGTGAGTGATTACCTCCCTCAAAACAAGTTTTGAAGACCCCTGAGTTCTGTAGAGATGAACCGGATCATGCAGGGAAGACAATAAACTTCTGACTGAATTTTTTGATGCGTAGCAAAAGCACCAAAAAAGGCCCCTCCCCCTCACACATAACAGTGAGAGAGATCAGTAAACTGTCATAAATTAAATAAAACGACTGCCAAGTGGAAAAAAAATAGTGCCCAAAACATTTTTTCACCCAGTACCTCAGAAAATTAAACGATTTTACATGCCAGCAAAAAACGTTTAACATTAATAAATTGAGTGTTATTAAAAAGCCTGTTGCTAGTCCCTGCAAATTAGGCTAAAGTTTTATGCATACAGTATAATTCCAGTGAAGTGCCATTCCCCAGAATACTGAAGTGTAAAATATACATACATGACAGCCTGATACCAGTTGCTGCTACTGCATTTAAGGCTGAGTTTACATTATATCGGTATGGCAGAATTTTCTCATCAATTCCATTGTCAGAAAATAATAAGCTGCTACATACCTCTTTGCAGATTAATCTGCCCGCTGTCCCCTGATCTGAAGTTTACCTCTCCTCAGATGGCCGAGAAACAGCAATATGATCTTAACTACTCCAGCTAAAATCATAGAAAAACTCAGGTAGATTCTTCTTCAAATTCTACCAGAGAAGGAATAACACACTCCGGTGCTATTATAAAATAACAAACTTTTGATTGAAGGTATGAAACTAAGTATAATCACCACAGTCCTCTCACACATCCTATCTATTTGTTGGGTGCAAGAGAATGACTGGTAATGGCAGTTAGGGGAGGAGCTATATAGCAGCTCTGCTGGGTGAATCCTCTTGCACTTCCTGTTGGGGAGGAGTTAATATCCCATAAGTAATGGATGATCCGTGGACTGGATACACTTAACAAGAGAAATAAGCAATATTTAAATAAATCAAATCAATAAACAAACACCATTACAATGATTTTATGATTATAGTATTTGGTTACTGTCAGGATTAAACCACCAAATTGTTTCAGAACAACTTTATTTCTGTGTATGTATGTGGCCCAGGAGAATGTATTCAGAAACTGCACAACAAGTTATTGTGCTAGAGGGTTAGGCCTAGCACTTTGACAACCAAATTGATTTGTTTAATTAAATATTATGGTTGTGCCTGAATCAGGCTTCTATTAGGTGGATCTGGTATTTGATAGACATTGTGGCTCCATGAGGACACTTGGCACAGTATATCAGGTTATAACTAATGAAAACAATCACTACATTATTTTATTTGCATTAGCTTGCTTTTATAATAGAGGAACACAGTTAATTAAATTCTTAGCATAGCTGGCAAGAATCAGTAAAGCTAATAATTCCGTAAAACCATAAAAAAAATATTACCAGATTC
Organism: Bombina bombina; assembly: GCF_027579735.1. Taxonomy (NCBI): domain Eukaryota; kingdom Metazoa; phylum Chordata; class Amphibia; order Anura; family Bombinatoridae; genus Bombina; species Bombina bombina. The sequence continues at coordinate 640,447,916 of NC_069502.1, forward strand.
CCGAAACCAGTGTTATTGTCTACAGATAAGACCAAGTTAACAGGAATTACCTAACAAAACATTTGTGACTATAAGGGGCAAACTAGAATTGATTAACTCACCTGATTAAATAAGAAAATATAATTAGTAAAAAAAAAGAATAAGTAAAAAGAACCTCTTAGGTTACCCCTAGTCCCTCTCTTGCCATTATCCTGACTTGTCCATTTGTTCAGTTTAGCCTCTCATCTCCTCTGGACAGGGTGTGGTCATTTTGAAAGTTCAGTGTGGCCCCTTGTGCCATCTGCTTGTGTCCCCTTGTGCCCCCTTTTGTGGGTGAGTGTGTATTTTTTGTAAAACTCCAAAACTTCACCCCAACTGATAAAATTAGAGTCACATAAATGACTGGCTAACTCTAATTACAGGCTAATTAACATTTTTGTTAATGAGCTAAGATTTAGAATTCAGAATATTTTTCCCTCGGAAGATGGCACTCGTCACCAAGCTATAATATACAAATATGTGTTTTGTAAATATATTCTGAAAAACAAGTCATTGGGGTAGATTTACCAATTTACATATATACAAACTGACAAAGGCACTATATAGGCAATCTCCTCTTTGTTTTAATTTATAGTTTCCATAGTGTATAACTCTAATATATATTGTCTGTTAGAGGAGTGGTGCTAGCATCTTATATTGACATCCAAAAGAAAGAGGTTTTGGGAAAAGGTTCCAAAAGAAAGAAAATGCTCTTTCAGCACTCTATGCCCAGACTAGTTAAGAGGCAGGAAAATAAAAATAAAATATTACCTTTATTAGTTCTCTTTAAAAGATGGGTACAAAAATATTAAAATCCGCTATCACAAGCAATTGTTGATTATAAAGTGTTTGTAGTGTCCCTGAATTAGTGGCTATCTGGCCTTATATCCCTTTCATATTACTCCAGTAATAAACAATTTAAAACAATTATCTAAAGTACGAAAAAAAAAAAAACACTAAATTACAGAAAATAATAATATAATTACAATTTTTTTAAACTAGTTACACCTAATCTAATCCCCCTACTAAAATAAAAAAGCCCCCCAAAATAATAAAAAGCTCTACCCTATACTAAATTACAAATAGCCCTTAAAAGGTAGGGTGATCTGCAAGGGGTTAGTGTTAGGTTTTATTAAGGGGGGATTGGGTGGGTTTTAGAGTAGGGTTGGGTGTGTGGGTGGTGGGTTTTAATGTTGGGGGGGGTATTGTACTTTTTTTTACAGGTAAAAGAACTGATCATTTTGGGGCAATGCCCCACAAAAAGCCCTTTTATGGGCTATTTGTAATTTAGTATAGGGTAGGGCTTTTTATTATTTTGGGCGGCTTTTTTATTTTATTAGGGGGATTAGATTAGGTGTAATTAGTTTAACAAACTTGTAATTATTTTATTATTTTCTGTAATTTAGTGGGGGGTTTTTCCGTACTTTAGATCATTTTATTTAATTGTAATTAATTGTATTTAGTTTATTTAATTTATTTAATTATAGTGTAGTGTTAGGTGTAATTGTAACTTATGTTAGGTTTTATTTTACAGGTACATTTGTCTTTATTTTAACTAGGTAGCTATTAAATAGTTAATAACTATTTAATAACTATTGTACCTAGTTAAAATAAATACAAAGTTGCCTGTAAAATAAAAATAAATCCTAAAATAGCTACAATGTAACTATTAGTTATATTGTAGCTAGCTTAGGGTTTATTTTAGAGGTAAGTATTTAGTTTTAAATAGGAATAATTTAGTTAATTGTAGTAATTTTATTTAGATTTATTTAAATTATATTTAAGTTAGGGGGGGTGTTAGGGTTAGGGTTAGACTTAGGTTTAGGTGTTAAAACATTTAATATAGTGACGGCGACGTTGGGGGAGGCAGATTAGGGATTAATAAATGTAAAGTGCATGAATCAGTAATTCATTTATTACTGGTCACGGGATGGTACCAGAAGTGGGAGGAGTAAACGCTGGAGCGCGAAAGTAGCGTGTAAGGACGCCGCTACCTGAGGCCGCTCTACCACCTTCTTCTCTTGAATTCCTTGGTGCTGGGCGACTGATGCCCCAGAACATTGCCGAAGGGAATAGGAGAGTAGTCGGCAGTCGAGAACGGATACCCTAGTACAAGCGATTAAGGCTCAGTCGCTGGAGCCACAGCCAGTACTACTGGAAAAAGCGGGAAAAAGCTGTGGGGATTCGAGGAGAGTAACCTGTACTGGTTAAACTAACACCGGTTAAATACTGGTCTGTACCTGGTCTGTATTTGGATGCCGGTTAAGAACTGAGGGAGCAGAACAAAAGTTTGCTACAGAAAAGACTCCCAGGACCCCTGCGGGTGGACATAGGTGAGGAGTGGGTCATACCACTCCTCCCTGTATCAGGCCATCAGGGATAGGAGTTTCTACTATCAATTACCCTCTGCGCTGAGCAACTACGAGTGGAAGCTGCAGATCCAGCAGGCCCCAAGGGAGCAAAAGAAATATTTTGTGCCAACTATTCTGCTATGTACAGAGGGAGTAAAAGACTAAGTGAATACACTGCACTATAAGAAGTCCCTGATACACGTCGAGTCAAGCAACCACAGATAAGTAATACACAGAATATTATAGGCCTTATGCCAAAGCATTGATAACTGCTTATCCGGAAATTTAATTCCTGTATGTGGCATAAATGAGCAGTTAAAGTTGTGTCTATTTAAAGGTGTTATGTTGCCTCAGAAGGGTTAACCTTGCAAGAAATTTATCTGCAATGCCGCTGTTATATGTTGAAAAGAGATAGGATAGAATGCTTTTTGGCTTGGGACATTCTTTATTGCACAAAGCTATCGGCTAGATTTAGAGTTTTGCAGCCAAAGGGGTGCGTTAGCTATGCGTGTTTTTTTCCCTCGCACCTTTTAAATAACGCTGGTATTGAGAGTTCTCTGAAGGGCTGCGTTAGGCTCCAAAAAGGGAGCGTTGAGCCGAATTTACCGCCACTTCAACTCTCAATACCAGCGTTGTTTACGGTAGCGGCTAGCTGGAAAAACGTGCTCGTGCACAATATCCCCATAGGAAACAATGGGGCAGTTTGGGCTGAAAAAAACCTAACACCTGCAAAAAAACAGCATTCAGCTCCTAACGGAGCCCCATTGTTTCTTATGGGGAAACACTCATAAGTCTGCAACTAACACCCTAACATGTACCCCGAGTCTAAACACCCCTAACCTTACACTTATTAACCCCTAATCTGCCCCACCCAACTATCGCTGACCCCTGCATTTTATTATTAACCCCTAATCTGCTGCTCCGGACACCGCCGCAACCTACATTATACCTATGTACCCCTAATCTGCTGCACACAACACCGCCGACCCCTATAGTATATTTATTAACCCCTAATCTGCCCCCCCCCCACATCGCCGCTATCTTACATACACTTATTAACCCCTAATCTGCTGACCGGACCTCGCCGCCACTATAATAAATGTATTAACCCCTAAACCGCCGCATTCCTGCCTCAAAAACCCTATAATAAATAGTATTAACCCCTAATCTGCCCTCCCTAACATCGCCGACACCTAACTTCAAGTATTAACCCCTAATCTGCCAACCGGACCTTGCCGCTACTCTAATAAATGTATTAACCCCTAAAGCTACGTCTAACCCCAACCCTAACACCCCCCTAAATTAAATATAATTTTAATCTAACTAAATAAATTAAATCTTATTAACTAAAGTCTTCCTATTTAAAGCTAAATACTTACCTGTAAAATAAACCCTAATATAGCTACAATATAAGGAATAATTATATTGTAAATATTTTAGGATTTATATTTATTTTACAGGCAACTTTGTATTTATTTTAACTAGGTACTATAGCTATTAAATAGTTATTAACACTTATTAACCCCTAATCTGCCAACCGGTTATTAACTATTTAATAGCTACCTAGTTAAAATAATTACAAAATTACCTGTAAAATAAATCCTAACCTAAGTTACAATTAAACCTAACACTACCAATAAATAAATTAAATCAATTAACTACAATTATATACAATTAAATAAACTAAACTAAATTACAAAAAAACAAACACTAAATTACAAAAAATAAAAAAAGATTACGAGAATTTTAAGCTAATTACACCTACTCTAAGCCCCCTAATAAAATAACAAAGCCCCCCCAAAATAAAAAAAATCCCTACCCTAATCTAAATTAAAATAGTTAACTGCTCTATTACCTTACCAGCCCTTAAAAGGGCTTTTTGCGGGGCATGCCCCAAAGAAATCAGCTCTTTTGCCTGTAAAAAAAACACAATACCACCCCCCAACATTACAACCCACCACCCACATACCCATACTCTAACCCAAACCCCCCTTAAATAAACCTAACACTACCCCCTGAAGATCTACCTACCTTGAGTCGTCTTCACTCAGCCAAGCAGCGATGGACCAAAAGAAGACATCCGGAGTGGCAGAAGTCTTCATCCTATCCGGGCAGAAGAGGACATCCGGACCGGCAAACATCTTCATCCAAGCGGCATCTTCTATCTTCATCCATCCGACGAGGAGTGGCTCCATCTTCAAGACCTCCGGCGCGGAACAGCCAATAGAATGCAAGCTCAATCTGATTGAGGTCTTGAAGATGGAGCCACTCCTCGTCGGATGGATGAAGATAGAAGATGCCGCTTGGATGAAGATGTTTGCCGGTCCGGATATCCTCTTCTGCCCGGATAGGATGAAGACTTCTGCCACTCCGGATGTCTTCTTTTGGTCCATCGCTGCTCGGCTGAGTGAAGACTACTCAAGGTAGGGAGATCTTCAGGGGGGTAGTGTTAGGTTTATTTAAGGGGGTTTGGGTTAGAGTAGGGGTATGTGGGTGGTGGGTTGTAATGTTGGGGGGGGCATTGTGTTTTTTTTACAGGCAAAAGAGCTGATTTCTTTGGGGCATGCCCCACAAAAATCCCTTTTAAGGGCTGGTAAGGTAATAGAGCTGTTAACTATTTTAATTTAGATTAGGGTAGGGATTTTTTTATTTTGGGGGGCTTTGTTATTTTATTAGGGGGCTTACAGTAGGTGTAATTAGCTTAAAATTCTTGTAATCTTATTTAATTTTTGTAATTTAGTGTTTTGTTTTTTTTGTAATTTAGTTTAGTTTATTTAATTGTATGTAATTGTAGTTAATTGATTTAATTTATTTATTGTTAGTGTAGTGTTAGGTTTAATTGTAACTTAGGTTAGGATTTATTTTACAGGTCATTTTGTAATTATTTTAACTAGGTAGCAGTTGCCTGTAAAATAAATATAAATCCTAAAATAGCTACAATATAATTATTCGTTATATTGTAGCTATATTAGGGTTTATTTTACAGGTAAGTATTTAGCTTTAAATAGGAAGACTTTAGTTAATAAGATTTAATTTATTTCATTAGAATAAAATTATATTTAAATTAGGGGGGTGTTAGGGTTAGACTTAGCTTTAGGGGTTAATAACTTTATTAGAGTAGCGGCGAGGTCCGGTCGGCAGATTAGGGGTTAATACTTGAAGTTAGGTGTCGGCGATGTTAGGGAGGGCAGATTAGGGGTTAATACTATTTATTATAGGGGTTGCGAGACGGGAGTGCGACGGTTTAGGAGTAGTGGTGAGGTCCGGTCGGCAGATTAGGGGCTAATAAGTGTAGGTAGGTAGCGGCGACGTTGGGGGGGGGCAGATTAGGGGTTAATAAATATTATGTAGGTGTCGGCGATGTTAGGGGCAGCATATTAGGGGTTCATAGGGATAATGTAGGTGGCGGCGATGTGGGGGGCGGCAGATTAGGGGTTAAAAATGTTTATTATAGTGGCGGCGATGTGGGGGGGGGCTCGGTTTAGGGGTACATAGGTAGTTTATGGGTGTTAGTGTACTTTAGAGCACAGTAGTTAAGAGATTTATGAACCGGCGTTAGCCCAGAAAACTCTTAACTACAGACTTTTTTCTGCGGCTGGAGTCTTGTCGGTAGAGGGTCTAATGCTCACTTTAGCCAAGACTCTAAATTCCGGCGTTAGGAAGATCCCATTGAAAAGATAGGATACGCAATTGACGTAAGGGGATCTGCGGTATGGAAAAGTCGCGGCTGGAAAGTTAGCGTTAGACCATTTCCTGGCTGACTCTAAATACCAGTGGGCGGTAAAAAGCAGTGTTAGGAGCCCTTAACGCTGCTTTTGACGGCTAACGCAGAACTCTAAATCTAGGCATTTGGATTTTTAAATTAAAACAACAGAGTAAGATCTGGGGACTGACTTTTCATCTAAGATATATGTTCCAACACTGCTGGGGTTTAGTATAAGAAGCCTCTGATATACGGCGTGTCAAGCAAACACAGATAAGCATTATACAGATTACTTCAGGTCCTATGTTGAAGCAGCGGTATCTGTTGACTCAGAAATCCAACCCTTGTATGCAACACAAATGTGCAGTTAAAGTTTTCTCTATTTAAAAAGTGTTACGATATCCTAGAAGGGTTATCTGTGCAAGAAAACTATCAGTAAAGTCGATGGTATATGTTGAAGAGACATAGACTTTGGTTTTGAACTCCCCTTATTATAATAAGATGTGGGTTTTTTTCAAGCTGACCATCAGATTAAGCTCTGGTGACTAATCTCCTATTTAGGATATATGTTTGAACTCTGCTGGATATAGCAAGGAATATATTGCTGCACTAGATATCTTTCAGCTTCGTTGGTCCATTCTGTATACAAGGGGATTTGTATATGTGTTTGTTAATTTTTTTTCAACAGCTTATGTCTGGATATATTAATACGCTCTAACATAGAATAGATTTAATTGTATATACATTTTATAGAAGTAATTAGAATTAGTGCAGAAGTGGTCAATTATATTATTGCATTCTTTTTTTCCTCTTTCAGTGTGTTCAACAATTAATTCCTGCTATATATATTGCAGTATATCTTAAAATCTAAGTGTTGGCTATATTTAAGATAGTAAGGATTGCTGCTTTCTTATTAAAGGGGCCAGCTTAAAGTTGGTGTAAATTGCCTGATTAACAATATATGGCCTACTAAGGCTTAATTGGATATAGGGTTATGCTAGTAGATTAGAAAGGGTCAAAAAACTGTTATATTACTTAACAGACTTTATTTCTTCATATGGTAGTATTCAAATATATAAAAGAAGGGGAAAACTCTCTGTACAGATAAGAAAGAAATGTGTTATTTGGCTTATATATGGTAATTGGGAAACTTGACTCCTATATGGCAAGAGGGGAATTATACTATCTATAGAAAGTGAAACATTCTGAGAGAATATAGTTGTTTTGATAGATATATTGTCTCCTCCTACCTAAATTTGGAACTGGCTCTTGATAGAGGTCAAGAGATTAGTTTACCTGAATATAGGTAGTGCTCCACTATCTCACACTTCACACTTTTTTTTTTTTTTTATCTTATTTGCTCACAGTAAGACACACGTAAGCACTTCACACTCTCACTTTTTCCACACATTGATACTTAGAGGTAACCCTTTTTTTTCCTCCCTCCCTATACACTACAATACACTTTTCTCAATTCGGCACTTAGTTGGCCGAAAATCTATATCACAGTAGTGCTCACACGGATCACTGCCTTATATTGTATAAATAATAGATGGATAGATTTCTGACCAACTCTAAAAATAACAGTGAAATAATGCCTCCTAAACAAGTAAAAGATAGGAAACCTAGAAGCAGTATTGATTTAGTTGATCTAGAACAATCTGACAAGAGTCCCAATTGACACGGAGAGTTTGGTTAAACAAATTTCTGACTTTTTTTTGCCTCAATTTGACAATATAAAAAATGAGATAATCTCTATGTCTAATTAAATCAAACAATTTTCAAATAGATTGACAGAGATAGAATCCAGAATATCAGATATAGATGATTTACAATTTAGCCAACAGTCTTCTCTGGATTCTCAAGCTAAATTAATTCATACACTTCAACTCTGTGTAGATGACTTGGAAGATAGGTCCAGAAGAAACAATTTAAGGTTTATAGGAATTTATGACTCTAAGGAATATACTGATATTATGGAGCTAATCTCATTTCATTTACCCAAAGCCTTAGGATACCCTATAGAACAGCTTCCAATTAAAATTGAAAGAGTCCACAGAGTGGGCCCTGTCAATTTAAAAGATGGAACCCCGAATTTAAAAAGACCAATAATAGCAAGGTTTCTGGACTATCAAGATAAGTCTAAAATTCTCACGCTATATCGCAAAAATTATCCTGTCGAGTTTAATAATAAGCGAATTTTAATCTTCCAGGACTTTGCAGTAGAAACACTGAACAAAAGGAAAGAAATTTCTCCTTTTTGTACACAATTGATTGCATTAGGTATAAAAACAAATATGATTTACCCTAAATTAAAAATTCTGCACAATGCAGAGACAATATTCATTGATAATCCAGAAGATGCAGAACATTTTATTAAAAAGGTTAAGCTACAAATGGAGAAAGCACAATGAGTACAGTATCAGGTTGTATTAATTTATTTTTCTGCTACTATAATCAAGGAAGTATAATGTTTTGCAATCAAGAGGTATTAGGTTGTAACTATATGTATGTCTCAACATGTTTTATTTATGTTTTTATGGGAAATTTCTTTTTTTTTTGTGTTGCTTTGTGTTGTTGTGTTTTGCTCATTTTTTGTTTGCTCCCCATCCACTCCGTTGCTCCTACCTCTGACCAACTGGCTTTTAGCCCTAACTGTATTTTTGGTCCAGGTAAACCCAGAGAAAAATAGAGTATAGATGACTAAACCGCTTAAAATAAATTAATGGAATGTTAGGGGGATATCCTCTCCAATTAAGAGAAAGAAAATAATATATCATTTAAAAAAATCCACCCAGATATTGCTCTTATACAAGAGACACGTCTAAAGGAGCATGAAGCTGGAAAATTAAAGATGGGCTGGATTGGTGAGGTTATAGCTGCCCCTACAATAGGTAGAAAAAGAGGAGTGGCCTGTTTATTTAATAGAAACTTAGACTACAAGATTACATAAAAATTGTTAGATAAAGAAGGTACATTTTTAATTTTAAGAGTCACTCTACAAGGGCTTAACTTAACGATTTGTACTATATATGCACCCAATGAATATTGTCTGACATTCTGGGAAAATCTGTTTTCCAAACTTATAGATCATATAGACACCCAAATTATAGTGGGAGGTGATTTTAATACAGTATTTAACCCCTATCTTGATCGGCTGAAAAATACACAGAGTGATAGATATTTTAGGGAGGCAAAAAGTCTAGGCAGTTTTGCCAAAAGTCTTAAATTGAAATATGTATGGAGGATTCAGCACCCAGATGAGAGAGCTTATACGTGTGAATCTAAGATGTACAAGAGCTTTTCGAGAATAGATATGATATTAATAAGTTAATCCTTTCTGGGTGCCGAGATCACCTCGGATATTTCAAATATTCTGGTCTCGGACCATGCAGTTATATCTATATCAATTGGAAATTTGAATTCTCACCATAATAAAAAGACAAGCTTCTTTTCCCTTCTTTTCTCATTTCCAATTTTAAATTTAGAAACTGGTTACAATCTAAATGGAAATAATTTGTTCATTTCAATAAAAGCTATTTGTCAAAGGTAGAAACTTTCTGGGAGACAGCTAAGGCCTTTCTTAGAAGACAAATTAAGGCTTATATGAGTGCTAGGAAAAAGAACCTGAGTCTAAGAGAAAATCAACTGTCTAATCAGCTAAAAAACAAATATGTAAAATATTTAGAAAATCCCTCTAGTGTAAACTGGTATAAATACCAGGAAGCAAAATCAGAGAGAGAAGTTTTCTTAAATCAACAGATGCTGCAAAAAGACATTAACAATAATGTTAGATTTAGTAGATTCACTTCAAATACAGCTAAATTATTAGCAAACCTAGTAAAAAGTAAGAGAAAAAACAATTTTATTGGGGCTATCAAGGTGAACGGAAAAAGATACATCTTGCCAAAAGATATATTAGCACAGTTTCATTCTTTTTACAAGACACTCTATTCTGCCGGTAATATCGATCTGGAGACAAAAGCTAATTTTTGGAATAAAATGAACACACCTAAGATTAATAAGACTCAGTTGGATTCATTAAATAAGGATATAACAGTAGAAGAAATTGTGCAAGCTATAAAAACCGCACCTTGCGGTAAAGCTCCGGGACCGGATTTAATCCCAATTGAGTTTTATAAGATTCTACAGGAGGACATTAGTAATGTTTTGGTGAGTTTATATAATAGCTATTTTGTTAAAAATATTCAGCCTTCAAGGTACTTTGCAGAAGCCATAATTACATTAATACATAAAAAAGATAAAGACATAGAAACAATGGATGCATATCGTCCTATCTCCCTACTTAATACTGATTAAAAAATAATTGCCAGTATTCTGGCGGATAGACTTAAGGGAGTCTTAGAAGAAATAATACATACAGATCAGACAGGGTTTATGCCCGGAAGAACGCTACAGAAAAATATTAGGACATCGATGTTTCTCATTGAACAGATGCTCTCCAATCAGAGAGATAAGAGGTTTAAACAAGTTGACTATGCCTTATTGACGGTTGATGCTGAAAAGGCATTCAACTCTATCTCCTGGAACCATTTATTCACTGCACTGAACAGATTTGGGATATCAGGAAATTTTGCTAAGTATATCCAATTAATATACCAAAATCCAGTTTCATATATAAAGATGAATGGGATAATCTCATCTAGTCTTAGACTTCAGAAAGGAACTAGACAGGGCTGTCCGCTATCACCACTCCTGTTCAATATTTCTCTGGAACCTTTGGCAATTCTCTGTAGAGAAAGATTAGAAGGGATTATGTTAGGAAATAAGAAAATCACTTTGTCAATGTATGCAGATGATATCTTATTCTATATAAGAAATTCTAGGAAAAATATACCCTGTATTCTCGAAATAATTAAGGAATTCAGTAGTTTTTCGGGGTATAAAATAAATTTGAACAAATCGGAAATCCTATGGATTATCAAAAAAAGAAATAGTTTACTTCTAAATCCCTTTATACAGGCATCTTCTAAAATCCGATATCTTGGCATAGTTCTTTCAAAAAATCCGGCGGAGTGGTATAATCTGAATTATATTCCCATCTAGCAGAAATGTATAGGTTCTTTAAAAAATTGGGCTAAGCTACCACTCTCTCTGTTGGCAAAAGTAACTCTTATTAAAATGATGCTGTTCCCTAAAATTCTTTTTCTCATGCAGAATATTCTGACCTTCATACCGGTCAAAGCTATACGAAGCTTTAATACACAATGTCTACAATTTTTATGGTGAAAAGGGAAACCACGGATAGCACTTAAAAATCTGGCACACATGAGAGTAGATGGAGGGCTAGCTCTCCCTAATTTGAAATTTTACAATTGGGTAGGTCTAGCAAAAAATGCGCTAGACTGGCTAACAGGCATAGAATATATTACTAATTATAAAAACGAGGAAATTGCAATTTTTCCGCTATCGCTTATAGTGCTTTTACATTTTCCTGTGATAAAACTATCTGATAGAACTAGTTTTCAATATACAGTTCACAATGTTACACAGGCTTGGAAGAAAATATGCCAGACATTACTCTCAGAGTCGAAAATGTCAAAATACTTACCGATCAGGGGAAATCCCCAATCCATTAGTGGTATGGAAACACCTGCTTTTAATGATTGGAATGAAAGAGGACTAACTAAAATTGACCAAGACCTTTGATTCTTTAGTGAAAGAATTTAACTTAAAAAGAATACACTTTTTTGCCTATTTACAAGTGCGTCATTTCATTGACGCCAATAAATTAATAGATCCAAACATAAATATCTCAGGGCTTCTAGATTCAACTAATAATATCTACCAAGTGGGGAACTATTCAATTCTCTGTCTATATAAAAATCTAATTTCTACAGAAGCTCAGGGAAAAATTTCAGATTTGTATGTTAAGTGGAGTAGAGATCTTAGAAATGTAACCTTTCATCGCTTTAAAAGAAGCTTCACACTTATTCTTGAATATACACAAGTGATTTCATTTAGAGAATCACATATAAAGTTACTAAATAGAGCCTACTTGACTCCATGGTTAATATCTAGGTGGAAGAGACAAGAAATAGTGAAATGTTCAAGATGCAGCGCTCTTGAGGCAGATTTGATCCATGTCTTCTACTCATGTCCCAAGATACAACAATATTGGTGTAAAGTTAAGTGCTGGCTTAATAAGTTTTTACAATCTAAAGTTAAACTTAATGTAGAACAAATTATATTTTTGGCAAATTCTCAATAAGCAGCTAATCAATACAGCTATATTAGTGGCTAGGCAGTTGATTTTATGTAATTGGAAGGAAAAGAACGCGCCGAGTATTACAGTTTTCACTAGTAATATAACACAACTTATAGTAGATTGTAAAGACCCCATGTTCGCCGTGATAATTATCTCAAACTTTTTTTGGTTAAATGGGAAGCGGTTATAGCTTCTCTATCAGAGAATTTGCAAAGCCAAATTTTATCCCATCTGCAGGATTCTATGCTATTTCAGCAGTTAGTACTATCTGGTAGATATAGACATCTGGGTAGTAGGGTCAATGCCAGCAACGTAAGCTAGATCTAGGACTGCTTAGTGATGGGTGGGCTTCGGTGTAGAGAAGGAGCGTAGTTTTGTTTTGTGTCTTTTTTTTTATTCTTTCTCTTTGTTTTTTGTTGTCATTATGTTAATGTCAGTTCATTAAATTCTGCTTAATTGAGACTCTCCTAATCGACTATGTTAGAATCCTGTATAAAATAACAAGACAATATAAGAGTACGAGAACTGTTATAAATGTATATATTTATGTCATGATAATTAGTACGAATTTATGTTATGCTTGATGACAAGATTTAAAAATTAGGGGTCTCTCCCTTTTAATGTCTCCATAATTTCTCTGATAAGACAAAAGGTAATTGTTGATATTTTTTTTTTTTTCGATTTGATGGGATCTGTATAATGAAATGGGAAAATTATCTGTTTATAGCCCTGCGAGGCGTTGATATTTTTGTTTTTCATGGTTCTTTATGTGATATAAGATTGTTAATTTGATGGAGATATCAATTTAAATAAAAAGAAAAAATATTTGAAAAAATAAAATAAATGTAGGTAGGTGTCGGTGATTTTAGGCACGGAAGATTAGGGGTTAATAATATTTAACTAGTGTTTGCGAGGCGGGAGTCGGCGGTTTAGGTGTTAATATATTTATTAAAGTGGCGGTGATGTCCGGTTCGGCAGATTAGGGGTTAAAAATGTAATTTTACTGTTTGCGATGTGGGGGGGCCTCGGTTTAGGGGTTAATAGGTAGTTTATGGGTGTTAGTGTACTTTCTAGTACTTTAGTTAAGAATTTTATGCTACGGCGTTAGCCCATAAAACTCTTAACTACTGACTTTCAAATGTTAGGGATCTTGGAGGTAGAGGGTGTACCGCTCAATTTGAGGACGACTCGTAATGCCGGCGTTAGGAAAATCCCATTAAAAATATAGGATACACAATTGACGTAAGTGGATTTGCGGTATGTTCGAGTCCCGGAAAAACGTGAGCGGTACACCTGTACCTGCAAGACTCGTAATACCAGCGGGGGGTTAAAAAACAGTGTTGGGACCTCTCAACGCTGCTTTTTTAACCCTAACACAAGACTCGTAATCTCGGCGTATGTGTTTGTAAAGCAAATGTGGTTTATGCCATTTTGAGTAAAAAAAAAAAAAAAAGATATTAAAAACAATTATATATCCCATTGTGTTTATTATGTATCAGCCATTTTTGTATAATTATGATTATTGAGCTAAAGCAAGCCAAAGCAATATGCACATCACATTCAGAATTCATAGCCCAAGCAGAAATAGACCCTTAATTTATGGATTATAGTTTTCAATGAAATTATCCATATTTTCTGTCATATATAGTTATGAGTTATTGAACAACAGTCTAGATACTGTCATCTATAAGTCAGCAGTTACTGGCTTTAATTCCACTTGTGTGTGGTAAACATTTTTTTAAACTGATGCCTACATTTATTTAACATAATCTCCCAGATATCATATTTGTTCTTGCATATATTAATATGACAAGCTACCATTATTAATTTATTCTTTTTTATTTCTGGTGTTCAGCATGATATAATATAAAGTAGTAGTAAAATAATTAAACAGGAATCAAGGTAAATTCATTACAGAGAACAAAACAAATTAGATAATATAAATAAATTGTAAAGTTATTTAAAATGACTAAACTATAAAAAAGGAAAAAAATGGGGTTTCATGTCCCTTTAATCTCAGACTCATTACCCACTACCTTAACGTTCCATGAACTACTCTGTACAGTTATCTGACTAAACAGTGTTACCAACCACACTGGCTCCAATTCCATATTTACATTTTTTGTTTCTGTTTGCAATTTTTATTAGCTAATATAATTTTTATGTATTAAGCTGTTTACTTTGCCACAGTACGTGCTAATGCCTCTACAGACTTGTAAGGACAACACCTTTTCTACATAACAAAGCACAGGTAAATTAATAAATGGTTGATGATAGATCAATAGAGTTTTAATTTCCAATAGTTTTTCTTTTCCAACTTCCTTTTTCATATTTATTGACTTTGCAAGTTAATACACGTTTACTTGCCTATTGTATGGTCACTTTCATTTATTAAACATTTTGGGATTCAAAAAAACATATATCTTCTGTATTATTTCTAAAATAATCATGTATAAGATTTTTTCTTTCACTTGTTTCATGCTTTGAATTCCCCTCTCTATTTATCATCTATATTTTGCTAAAAAAATAAAATATATGATTGATCTTTTACTTATTTCATGCTTCAAATTCCTCTCCCTATTTATTTATGCTTAAAGGGACATGAAACCCCAATTTTTTTCTTTCATGATTCAAATAGAGAATACAATTTTAAACAACTTTCTAATTTACTTCTATTAACTAATTTGTTAAAATTCTCTTGGTATCATTTGTAGAAAGAGCAGCAATGCACTAATAATGGTTTCTAACTGAACACATTGGTGAGTCAATCCCAATCAATATATATGCAGCCACCAACTAACAGCTAGAACCTAGATTCTCTGCTTCTTCTGAGCTTGCCTAGATAAACCTTTCATCAAAGGATAACAAGAGAAGGAAGCAAATTAAATGATAGAAGTAAATTGGAAAGTTGTTTAAAGTTGTATTCTCTATCTGAATCATGAATGAAAATGTTTGGGTTTCATGTCCCTTTAATTAAATATTAAAATCCAGGGTGGCAACACCCTCTTTTTTAAGCTACCCATATGTAATGAAATCTCTGATCACTATCAGTATTAGCTCATTGTATTACACTTTCTTTATGTTGTTCTAGTAATCAGGGGTGGGACTACCATTGGTGCAGCAGGTGCAGTGGCACCAGGGCCCAAGAAACACTAAGTTGGGTGATATGAGTATTGACACGTCATCTGAGAATGTATCAGCAGTTATAGATACCCAGGTCTTGATTGGTCAACTCACAGCCATTTTTTCTCCCCAATTTGAGGGTATAAAGAAAGAACTTGGAGTTATCTCTACTGAGATAGCGACACTTTCAGCAGAGGTTAAACAATTTTCCCTCAGAATTGGGAAGCGGAAAATAGAATGATGGATGATGGCACAAGAGGGTATTATTCAAGCTCAAGAGGCTAAATTAAACAGTATACAGTTGCGCCTGGAGGATCTTGAGGATCGCTCCAGGCGCAACAATATTAGGGTCATAGGCCTACCCGAATCCCTGGAGTTTGATGACCTAATTAAATTTACCTCCATTACTCTCCCCCAGGCCATTGGAATAGCAGCTCATTCTCTCCCTGTAGCAATCGAGAGGGCCCACAGAGAAGGTCCCAGAAGAGAGTCAGCTGGCGGCCCGGTAAAACCCAGAATGTGTATTTTCAAGCTTCTCAGGTTTCAGGATAAGCTTGAGGTTCTGAAGCTAGCTAAGAAAGCTGGCACACAAGAATTTGGGAACAGCAAGATTTTGCTGTTCCAGGATTTCTCGGCGGAAACTTCCGCTCGGAGAAGACTCATGGCCCCTTATTGTTCACAGCTGATTAGCAAAGGCATAAAAGCTAGTTTATTTTACCCTGCCAAAATTATAGTGGAAAATAAGGGAGCTAAATTTACTTTCAATGAAGTAACTGAGATTAAAGAGTTTATGAGAACCCTAGAACCTTAATATAATTTATTTAGAACTATCTTAGTAAAATATTGGTGTTTATATTATTTATGTATACCCAGAGTTCAATATTGATTTACATGTAAGGTAGTATTAACTCACATAAAGTATAAGTGCTTCTGTTAGCTGTTATTTCTTAGGTGTATAATAATCACCACTAAAAAAGTTGTTCAGCACTTATCCGCTACATTTGTAGCTATCAATGCTTATGCTTCTACTAGTGAATGTTCAGTGATCATATAGTTGCCACCACAATGATAATAAACAGTACTTTTGTGTTACACTTTCGTAGTTAATAAGTACGCTTCTACTAGTAAATATTTGGCGCTTTGTTTGTATGAAAATATTGGTGCTCCTGTTTAGTAACTATTTCCTTGGTGTATGATAATCACCCTAATAAAGTATACACAGCACCTATACGCTACATATGTAGCTATTAATATATGCGCTTGTACTAGTAAATGCTCCGCTAACATGTGATGGCCACCACAGCGATAATCCTGTATTTGAATAAAGTTTGTACACTGCTCCCAATAAATGGCCATATAATGACTGTTCGTGTTAATAGACATTAAGTGCTCAGAACTTAGTACTTTGAATCCCAAATATCCAATCAAAACCCCTCAGGACTGATAACATTTATACATCAGGGCTCAGATAACTTGTTTAAAATTACACACATAGGGACCCCATCGTCCCTCACAACCCCCCTGACGTGGTTTTGATGAACATAAAATAGAGCTTAACTAATTTATGATTTGAATAGCCAATATAATTTTAGAAGCTCTCATCCTATTGGGCTGATTTGAACAGCCAATAGGATTTCAGTAGCTCTCATCCTATTGGCTAATTTGAATTTCAAAATTCAAATATGCCAATAGGAATGCAAGGGACGTCATTTTGAAAAGGCTCCCTTGCATTGAAGATCCAGTGCACGGCGCTGACCATATAAAGAGGACACTCCGCGGCGGATGTCTTCAAGGATGAACCCGCTCCGCGCTGCCGGGATGAAGATAGAAGATGCCGCCTGGATGAAGATATAAGATATCTAAACGGATATTGTTTATATCTAAAGAAGATTGCATAATTATCTTCAGCTATCACTAATGGATATTACAGCATGAAGTGAACCGTGTCTCAATATGTTTAATTAATGATATATTATATATATATATATAAAACCACCGGGACTGTTGAAACTACAACCTTTTAAAAAAGATTGATCCCATTATACGAGACTTTGTACCGGAAAGCTAAGAAGTTTTAAAACTTTTTATTAATTTTCGATTCTGGGGTACCCTAAGACTGTATTTTGCATAATAAGTCGGCCGACTTCACCAATTTTTACCACATTTTTAGCATTGTAATAATTTAGATTTCTAGCATCGTATTAATTTATAATTTCTATTTTTTAAGGACTAATTTAATTTAATAAATTATTTATCTCGTCATTTATACATGTTTAGAACTTATTCATTTATTTATTTATTTAGGCACTCATAGATGTGTTAAATCCTCCAACTAGATACTTTTCTCACCACTAGCCAACCTCTTCTAGTAATTAAGAGTGACTGAAGAATTGTTTTCACATACTTAAATTATATTCATATTTATATACATTTATATTCATATAGGGTTAAGCATCGTTTTGCGCTACTACCCATAAATTTACTTTTTTTGAAGATATAAGATGCTGTCTGGATGAAGACTTCTCGCCGCCTGGATGAGGATGGCTGTCTGGACTTCAAAAATTGGAAGTGGATCGTCGGAGGTTAGTGTTAGGCTTTTTTTTTTACTTTTTTTGGGTGTTTTTTTTTAGATTAGGGTTTTTTTTCTTTTAAAGAGCTGAATGCCTTTTCAGGACAATGTGAAAGAGCTGAATTGGTAGTTGATTGTAGGCTAGGTTTTTTTTTTTCCGTTTTCAAAAGCTTTATTGGTGCACAATGAAAGTTACATAAAGAAAGATGTCAATTGAAGGCATCAAGTGCCTAGGGCCCAACAATACAGAAGTACAAATCAGGACAATGCTATCATGTGGGCATAATAATTCAATGTACAGATAACAAAATTCTTTTAACAAAAGTAAAATTTACAAATTTAAAGTGCCGCCAAGGTCTGATATCCCCTGGCATATCTAGGATGATGAATAGGGGTATAGGAAGGGGAGAAAGAAAAGGGAAGGGGTTTTACAGGCACGATAATTACAAAGTAGGTCAGGGTCATCAATCGTAATGACTAGGTCAGTCTGTGGACAGGAGGTTGGGCTTCCAGATCGTGTCATAATTATGTTTCCAATCTGCCCAAGTCAGTTCGGATAAGTCTGAATTACCTAGTCTGTAGAAGATATATTTCTCCATGGTGTGTAAGTAGGCCATGGAGCTACAAATTTTGGTCCAACTGGGAGGGAGTTCTTTCTTCCACTCACATGCTATAGCATGTTTAATTGACATAAAGAGATAGATACATATGTGCGAGTGATGCTTTGGTAAGGTGTGTACTCCTATGTGTAATAGGGCTATGGCTGGTGATCTATGGAGAGATATGCCTAATTTGGACAATACTAGAAAGCAAGCGTTCCATAAGGGGCTGAGCTTGGGGAATTCCCACCAAATATGCATTGTGTTACCCTTCTGGCCACAGTTTTTCCAGAAGTCAGGAGAAGCACTCAGACACATTTTGCACATTCTGGAAGGGACATAGTACCAATGCGCTAACAGTTTATAGAAGGTTTCATAGAGAGTTGTGCAGTGGATAACCTTCTGAGTAAGTTCTAGGGTACGCCCCCATGTACCTGTCATTACTAATCTCCCTAGGAGGGACTCCCACCATTGGAAATGAGCCAGTGAGTCTGGGGATGGAGTATAGCCTAATAGGGTGTAGTGGAAAGATAAGGGCCCTGATTCCAGATGGTCTCCCAGGGGGTCAGTGGACGATCCAGCATGGGCTTGAAACCCCATCTGACCAAGAAGCTTTTAATTCTGTGGTACTCGAACGGTAAGTATCGCAGGAGCAAGAGGTAAGCTCCGAATTGGGATATGTGTTTAAAAGTATCCCTCGAGGTGGTGAGCCAGAGGTCCGAGACTGTAGTGGTTCCCTGCTGGGCCCATTTAAGTGGGTGGGTATCCTGCAAACCCGTAACGAGGCCAGCAAGAGAAGTTATAGGGGAGGGGTGTGGAGCTATATGTGGGGAATGTCAGAGTTTGTCCCAGAAGTTGAGGCATTCATGGATAATAGGGTTTATCAAGTTTAGTTCTCTGCAACAATGCAGAGGGGTCCATATATGGTCTCGTAGATGTAAGTTAAAGGGCAGTGAAGCCTGCTCAATGACTCTCCATCTACACAGGGAGTGTCTAACCCCCAATTGTGCAACATGAGTGAGAATTGCTCCCTCATAGTATCGTGTCACAGAGGGTGACCCAATACCTCTACAGTTCTTAGGGAGCTGAATTATTTTATGAGCCACTCTGGGGGGCTTACCATGCCAGATGTGTTTGGTAAGTTCACTCTGAAATTGTAAAAGAATGTGTTTAGGGACCTTAACGGGAGGCACCGGAACAGGTATGTAAGCTTGGGCAGGAAGGACATTTTAAGAGCTGCTATCCCACCCAACCATGAGACATGGGTCAAATCCCAATTATTTTTAAGGGAGCGAAGCTCCAAAAGCAAAGGAAGATAATTATCCTTGACGACTTGATTTAAGTCGCCGGATATCTTGACGCCCAAGTGTAGGACGGAGGACTCCGTCCAATTAAAGGCGAATGTAGATTTCAAGGGAGCTAATAGGAAGCTCGGAATGTCCTGGGTGTATATCTCAGTTTTCGATAGGTTCAGTCTATAATAGGAGTGGGCATTAAAGGAGTCTAAAATATTTAGTAATCTGGGAATAGTGAGTGCAAGATTTGACGAGAAAAGAGTAACGTTGTCTGCAAATAAGGCGATTTTATGTACAGTACCGAAAAGAGTGACGCCTATGATTTGAGGATCGGCTCTAATCTGCTCAGCCAGAGGTTCAACAGCCAACGCAAATAATAGGGGCGATAGAGGGCAGCCCTGTCTGGTGCCATTAGTTACATTAAATGGAGTAGACTGAAAACCAAATCCTCTCACCAGGGCAGAAGGGGCAGAATATAGGGGCCTTAACCACTCTGATCAAGTCACTAGGGAATCGGAATCTCTCAGGGACTACCCATAAAAACTGCCAGCGCATGCGATCAAAAGCCTTCACGACATCTACTGAGATGATAGATAATGGCTTGTGGAGGCTAGAGGAGAGGCTAAGAATGTTTAGTAAATGCTGAGTGTTATCGGGGCCCTCTCGTTTTGGGACAAATCCCACTTGATCTGGGTTGATGAGGTGCGATTGAAGGTTTGCTACTCGATTAGTTAGTAATTTAGGATAGAATTTTATGTTGGTGTTAATGAGTGATATTGGCCTATAACTAGCACATAACGTGGGGTCCTTATTAGGCTTTAATTTTGTTATGATGGTAGCTTCAAGAAATTCTTTTTTGAAAGTGCCCTCTTCTCGAGCAAGATTGTAGAGCCTGTGAAGTAAAGGGGAGAGTTCTCGGTTATATATTTTATAGAAATGAACTGTGAAGCCATCTGGGCCAGGGGATTTAAAGGACTTTGACTTGATAGCTTGCTGTATTTCAGCAATGGAAAAAGGGGAGCTTAAAAGGTTCTGAAGAGAGTGCGGGGAGATTTAAAGACTTTAAATATGTGCGCATGCGTTCCGAGGATGTCGATTGAGGAGGGAGTGTGCAGAACGTATACTGTGGATATGCGAGATACCTGTTCTGTTTCTGAGTTTGTTAGCCAGAAGGGTATCCGCCTTATTACTTTTGTAGTAGAACAGTTGTTTTAATTTGCTTAGATTAATTTGGGTCCTTTTAAGTTCGATTTGAGAGATATGATTTTTGGGCCTGCTTTCTAAGGCTCGCTTGTTTGATTATTATGATCCCCCTGATGGTCGCTTTTGCGGTACCCCATAGGGTGTCGTCTCTAACTAGTGCATTATCATTAGTTTGTATAAAATGGTTGAGTTCTTTACGAAGTTCCTCTCTAAACGGGACATCACTTAGAAGGTGGTGGGGCATGCGCCAGGGGCTTCTAGTGTGCGGAATGTTTGACTAATAAATGTCGGCCAGGACATGATCATGGTCCGACCAAGCGCAAAGGGAGATATTGGCATGCATGATAAGGTCTAAAGAATCTGCCGTGGAGAAAATGTAGTCTAGTCTGGCGTATTGCTTGTGCGTTTGTGAGAAATGCGTGAAGTCTTTATCTTTAGGATGGGTAGCTCTCCACACTTCAAAGTAGCCTGAACAGAGCATTAAATTGTGGAACTTACTGGCTAGTTCAACTGCGGAGTGTGTCTTGTTTGTGTCAACAGATTTCCTATCCACTCTGGGGTCCCAGACCATATTAAAATCCCCAGCCTCAATGACTCTACCCTGCTTAACCTGGTCAATTGTATGAAGGATATGTTTCAAATATTTGGGTTGGTGAGTATTTGGGAGGTAGACAGAGGCCAATGTGTAGAGCACGTGGTTCAGTTTACAGATCAAAATGACGTATCTAGAATGTGGGTCCTTAATAGCCTGGATAGGCTCAAAAGCAAGGCACTTGTGGAGTAGAATGGCAGTATCTTTAGCTTTTTAATGAAAGGGGCATATTCAATGTGAGTGTATGACTTGGAGGAGAATCTGAGAGGTTCATTCGCTAGCCAGTGCATTTCCTGTAGGAATACAATGTCAGGGTTATGATGCTTCAGTGATCGCAGTAGGAGGCTGTAGGAATTCTAGGTGTGGGGGGGGGGGAGAACCTAATGCTCAAGAGCAAATGGAGATGGGCCAGAACACTAGCCTTGCTCTTCTAATATAAATAACTACATGGGAATAAGTAATAAACATAAAATTCAAAATTAAACAGTGGAAAATAGTGCAAAAAACATAAACATTGGTGCATTTCTAAATACATAACTGTAACAGCACTGACATCCGACCAGGCGTGTTTGACTGGTTATAAATGCCTATAATGAGGTAGGAAGAAAGATCCTGAACTTGTACTAAAGGTCAAGCGGTAGACCCAGGATGCCCAAGAGAGTCTCGTGACTGCTGTAACTTGAGTCGCTTCAGTCTTTGATCCCTTGCAGACCATTCTGGAGCTGAGGCTCGTAATTTAGGGTGCAAAGGAGCTTGTATGATCAGGGGTTCCTGAAGGAGACCCCAGGACGTGAGGAAAGACAGACCCTGAGAGACAGTGGAGGCCACAAATGTTTGGTTGTCCCTAGTAATAATAAGTCTAGTGGGATAGCCCCATCTGTACCTGATGTTGGCTTTGCGTAATGTAGCAGTAACAAGTTGGAACTGTCGTCGTTGTTGGAGGGTATAAACAGACAGGTCAGGGAGAAGCTGGACTTCGCAAAATCTATCACTCAGACTTGGCTTTTTAAAGGCGGCTTGCATCAGCCGATCCTTATATAGAATGCTATGAAAGCACACTATAACGTCTCTTGGCTTGTCCGTGGGCCACTATCCTGGAATGAAGGGCCCTATGTGCTTGCTCCATAGTGCCCGTTAACCCTTCAGGGGAGCCAACTAGTTCCTGGAGAGAGCCTGCAGGTATTTTTGTAGATCGGACGGTGAAAC